>NC_057813.1:112575867-112625946 GCF_018294505.1 Triticum aestivum
CGGTAGAATCTCTGGTGGACCGCATCAGCGATCTCCCGGACGTCATCCTTGAGGAGATCATTTCGCTTCTCCCCACCAAGGATTGCTGCCGCACACAAGTCCTCTCAACTCAGTGGCGCCCTCTATGGCGCACCACGCCCCTCAATCTCGACTGTCGTTAGATATCTGTCCTTCCTGAATTTGATCTCATCAGAGCCATCGTCTCTTCTCACCAGCAGAGCCCCGTTCAATGTCTCTGCATCCCGACAAGCTACCTGCTGTCCATACCCGGCAAGGTGGACGCTTGGCTGACATCGCCTGAATTCGGAAAACTCCAGCAGTTTGAGTTCTACCATTACCACGAAAGTTTCATACCACGAACATACCAAGAATTCGTGCCCACACCACCGTTGTCCATCTCGCAGTTTTCCTCCTGTCTCCACACCGCCACCTTCGCCCGGTGCCATCTACCAGATGATCTGGTACAAATGCTTCGACTCCCACTGCTAAAAAAAACTTTCGCTTGTGGTGGTTTATCTGTCGGAGGCCTCACTGCACAGCATCATCCACTCTAGTTGCCCTGCCCTGGAGCGCTTGCTAATTGTTTTGGGAATAGAAATCGGTATCAGTTGTCTCCAAATAAAGTCGCCTCACCTTAAAAGCATTGGAATTTGTTTTGAAGGACAGCAGCTCATCATCGAAGATGCCCCTTCACTTGAAAGGTTGCTCCTTCGTAATTGTTATACACCTTCAGAAATAACTGTCATCTCTGCGCCCAAACTGGAAACCTTGGGTGTAATTCGTGACCCGTTTAATAATCACAAGGAGTTGGTGTTTGGCTCCTCACCTTTTCAGGTATCGTATGTTATCATCTACATATTTGTAATCATATGCTGCATTTTTCATTTATGCGCATAAGTTTTATATCATCTTGTTGTACACTTTGGGTACTAATGTTATGTTATATGCTTAATGAAGAGTTCGTCCATTGATAGCCTATCAATGCTGTTGGATTCTGTCAAGATCACATATATCAGAATGTATAGTTTTGATCTGGACATAATTATTGGCTTGCTGCGATGCTTTCGATCTTCGGAGAATTTATACATAGAGGTGATGATTTCATGCACATTGAAAGCCCGTATATATTGTACTAGAATTAACTGTTCAGCTGTCGTTCTTTCGACATACTCTTTTTTCAGACCTTAACTGTTTTCAATCTTCATGTCTACTTAGGCAGAACCACATGGACAAAAACATATAACCAATCATTGGCGTAATAAGCACAAGGATTTTCTCAGTTCTCATGACATTCATTTGAGGACAATAACGATAGGACGATATGCATCCAACCAGGCAAACAGAAGCTTTGTCACATTCTTCCTGTTGAATGCGAGGTTACTATTGTCCATGAGGCTTAATTTTTACAGCAAGAGATTTCTCACGGACGAACATGTTGAACAGCAAAAAAAGAAGTTTCAGGTGGACAAATGGGCTTCTAAACATGCTCGGCTTATATTTACAACAAGTTGTAGACATCCTAAAATAATTTTTTTTGCACAGGATGTTGATTTTATGGATCAGACCGATCCATTTGTTTGTGACTGCAAAAAAGAGTGGTTGGGTTAGATGTTACTGTCATGTTCAATCTGGGTTTTGTCTAAAAATTTGATGAACAACTAATCCTTGGGCTTTTTGTACCATTTGTATGCTTTACTTGCATGTTGTTGCCCTCGTACTCCCCTCGACCTGCCACTACACTGCCGCATCTTTCATGGCTGTTGTTCGTTCCCGTCCGAGGCCTTGCCGTCGTTCTCCGCCTTGGTTAGCTCGTTGTGCTCGCCACTGTCTGGTGTTGTCAACATGGTCAACAACCAAGAGGAATCAGGAGATGACTGTATGTGGAGAGGCTGACAGTACGGACCCACCAGGGTCATTGCATTTCGCAAGCAGGTGCCTCGTTATTACAAGCCAAAAAATTACACAACGAGCGGATAACACCAAGGACCCAGCAGCTCGCCCAGTTGTTTTTCAGTTTGAGAGATGGAGCTCAACTGCGCGTTGTGCTGGGGCTGTGGCCCGTCTAGCCCACGCTTACGCTTTTATTAAGCACATGACGAGCCCAGTTGATATTTTTTTCTTTCTGAAATTGGCTAGCCCAGTTCTTTTTTTTGGAGAATACCAAAACCGAGGCCTACTTGCTTTTCTCAGCCCTGCTAGGATGCAAATCTTTAAAGACGAGGAGGGATAAGAAATGGGCTTCCCCAGAAAACGGTCTATAAGTTGTAAGAAATGGGCTGTAAATTTTTAAACCAAAGCCAACCGGCAATTGCATTAAAATATCATTTTTTCAGGATTTCTCTACACTCTACTCTTATAAAAACCAAAGCCAACTGGCAATTACATTAAAATATCATCTTTTCACCCACAAGATAAACTACTCATACAAATGCATCTTCATGTTCCGTGCAAAGAACGGGCATCTTGCTAGTTAAGATTCTAAATTTCATTCTTTTTTTTGTGAAGAATTGTTTTTTGAATTTTATTTTGATATAATTTTTTGAAAACTATTTTTAACGTGACTCGAAATTTCGTGATTAAAAGAGTTCGGACCCCACCGAAAAATGCAAAATTTCGTTTTTTTAGCAGTGCCCAGACTATATGGTCTGTAATGCTAATAAAAAGAATATGAGCTTCAAATATCCTTAAGAATTAGCAAATGGGCTGTAAATTATTGAAAATAATGGCTAATGGGCTGTATGCTGTTTTCCACAGATTTGGAGGCTGACTTCTGGGCCTACTAGGTTGACAATGATGCTGTCCTAAAATTTGTTTTGACGCGTACGCAAGGCTTTGTCAACTTAGTCAACACAGAGCAGTGACTGTTGGATGTCCATCCAACGGCCGCCGTGCTTCTTCGATCTCTGATCTTCCTGCTCCAGCCACCCAAACCAGCGCCGGCGGGACTGCCTGCTCCCTCCTCCCGTGGCTGGTTGTGCTGCCGCTAGGCCATCCCTCTAACCACCCACACATCCTGTTATTTTCCTGCGACGTCAGCCTCACCCTGCAGCCGACCAGTCAGCGCTTGTTCTCCCCTCAGCATGGGCATCCGCTACGGTGGCTTCGCCGGCTCCGGGTGGTTCTCTTCCTGGGCCTCGCCCTTGTCCACCGCGTTTGTGCTCTCGGTGCGGCGAGGTCAACATGGTCAACAAAGAACAGCCATCGGAAGAGGCTGACAGTAGGGGCCCACACAGGAAAATGCCTCCTTATTACGCGCAAAATAATGATTCCTCCACCTGATAGCTGGGACCCACCGGAAGGGTCTCTGTATTTTGCAAAAAAAAATGTTCCCCCCGCTGTCAGCTCGGACCCATCGGAAATGCCTCCTTATTACGCACAAAAAAATGAATACTCCCCCTTCTAGCTGGGACTCACTTTGGTGGGAGGCTGACTTGTGGGCCTACTAAGTTTACGGGGACCGCAGGCTTTGTCAACTTAGTCAATATGAACGACTCTAGCTCCAGTGATCGTACGATGTCCATCCAATGGCCGTAGTGCTTCTTGAATCTCTGGTCTTCGTGCTCCAGCCGCCCAAAGCAGCGCCGATCGTGCCGCGTGCTCCTGCCTCCCATGGCCGGCTGTGATGCCGCGGAGGCCTCACCGCCCCCTACTACTCCCACCGCTGGCCAGGCCATCCCTCTACTCACCCACACCCCCTGTCATTCTGCGGTGACGGCAGCCTCACCCTCGTACTCCTCTTCGCGTGGGCATCCACTGCTGCGTCTTCCTCGGCTCTGCGTCGTCCCCTTCCTAGGCCTCGCCATCGTCCACCGCTGTGGTGCTCTCGGCGCGGCGTGGTCAATGTGGTCAACGAACGGCTTCCATCGGAAGAGTACTGTGTGTGGAGAGGCTGACAGCTGGGTCCACAGCGGCCGCAAGGAAGTGCCTCCTTATTACGTGCAAAATAATTATTCCTCCACCTGACAGCGGGGACCCACCGGACAGGCCACCATATTTCGCGAAAAAAACGTTTCCCCCTGACTGCTGGGACCCACCAGCTACATCTTCGCACGCAAGGAAGTGCGTCCGGGCAAAAAAAAACGATTCGCCCCCTGACTGCTGGGACGCACCAGCTACATCTTCGCACGCAAGGAAGTGCGTCCGGGCAAAAAAAACTGGACCAAAGCCTGAAACTGAGTGCTTCCACTGCAAAGGAATTGGTCACTGGAAGCGGAAATGCCCTAAATATTTGGTGGATAAGAAGGATGGCAAAGTGAACAAGGGTATACTTGATATACAGGAAATGATATGAAGGAATTGGTCACTGGTAGCGGAAATGCCCTAAATATTTGATGCTTGCGAACCGTGCCTTTGGGCAAGATGACTAAAACTCCGTTCTCTGGAACAATGAAACGATCTACTGACTCGTTGGAAATAATACATACCGATGTATGCGGTCCAATGAGTGTTTTTGCTCGCGGCGGGTATCGTTATTTTCTGACCTTCGCAGATGATTTGAGCAGATATGAGTATATCTACTTAATGAAGCACAAGTCTGAAACATTTGAAAAGTTCAAGGAATTTCAGAGTGAAGTGGAGAATCATTGTAACAAGAAAATAAAGTTTCTATGATTTGATCGTGGAGGAGAATATTTGAGTTACGAGTTTGGCCTTCATTTAAAACAATGTGGAATAGTTTCACAGCTCACGCCACCTGGAATACCACATCGTTATGGTGTGTCCGAATGTCGTAACCGCACTTTATTGGATATGGTGCGATCTATGATGTATCTTACCGATTTACCACTATCGTTTTGGGGTTATGCATTAGAGATAGCTGCATTCACTTTAAATAGGGCACCATCAAATCCATTGAGACGACGCCTCATTAACTGTGGTTTGGCAAGAAACCAAAGTTGTCGTTTCTTAAAGTTTGGGGCTGTGATGCTTATGTGAAAAAGTTTCAACCTGATAAGCTCGAACCCAAATCGGAGAAATGCGTCTCATAGAGTACCCAAAGGAAACTATTGGGTACACCTTCTATCACAGACCCGAAAGGCAAGATATTTGTTGCTAAAAATGGATCCTTTCTAGAGATGGAGTTTCTCTCAAAAGAAGTGAGTGGGAGGAAAGTAGAACTTGATGAGGTAACTGTACCTGGTCCCTTATTGGAAAGTAGTTCATCACAGAAACCAGTTCCAGTGATGATTAGTGAGGAAGTTAATGATGATGATCATGAAACTTCGGATCAAGTTACTACCGAACCTCGTAGGTCAACCAGAGTAAGATCTGCACTAGAGTGGTACGACAATCATGTTCTGGAGGTCATGTTACTTGACCATGACGAACCTACGAACTATGAGGAAGCGATGATGAGCCCAGATTCCGCGAAATGGCTTAAGGCTATGAAATCTAAGATGGGATCCATGTATGAGAACAAAGTTTGGACTTTGGTGGACTTGCCCGATGATCGGCAAGCCATAGAAATAAATTGATCGTCAAAGAGGAAGACGAACACTAATAGTAGTGTTACTATCTACAAAGCTAGACTTGTTGAAAGAGGTTTTTGACAAAGTTCAAGGTGTTGACTATGATGAGATTTTCTTACTCGTAGCGATGCTTAAGTCTGTCCGAATCATGTTAGCAAGTTGCCACATTTTATGAAATTTGGCAAATGGATGTCAAAACTACATTCCTTAATGGATTTCTTAAAGAAGAGTTGTATATGATGCAACTAGAAGGTTTTGTCGATCCTAAAGGTGCTAACAAAATGTGCAAGCTCCAGCGATCAATCTATGGACTGGTGCAAGCATCTCAGAGTTGGAATATATGCTTTGATGAGTTGATCAAAGCATATAGTTTTATACAGACTTGCGGTAAAGTCTGTATTTACAAGAAAGTGAGTGGGAGAACTACAACATTTCTGATAAAGTATATGTGAATGACATATTGTTGATCGCAAATAATGTAGAATTTTCTGAAAAGCATAAAGTAGTATTTTGAAAGGAGTTTTTCAAAGAAAGACCTCGGTGAAGCTGCTTACATATTGAGCATCAAGATCTATAGAGATAGATCAAGGCGCTTGATATAGATTTTTCAATGAGTACATACCTTGATAAGATTTTGAAGTAGTTCAAAATGGAACAGTCAAAGAAGGAGTTCTTACTTGTGTTGCAAGGTGTGAAGTTGAGTAAGACTTAAAACCCGACCATGGTAGAAAATAGAAGGAGAATGAAAAGTCATTCCCTATGCCTCAGTCATAGGTTCTATAAAGTATGATATGCTGTGTACCAGACCTATTGCATACCTTGCTCTGAGTTTGGCAAGGGAGTGCAATTTTGATCTAGGAGTAGATCACTGGACAGCGGTCAAGAATATCCTTAGTAAGGACTAAGGAAATGTTTCTCGATTATGGAGGTTGAGGGAGTCCTGGATTAGGGGGTGTTCGGATAGCCGAACTATCACCTTTGGTCGGACTCCTGGACTATGAAGATACAAGATTGAAGACTTCGTCAAGCTTGGCAATACGGATATGTGGATCTCCTCCCATTGTAACCGACTCTGTGTAACCCTAGCCCTCTCCGGTGTCTATATAAACCGGGGGGTTTTAGTCCATAGGACGAACGACAATCATACCCATAGGCTAGCTTCTAGGGTTTAGCCTCTCTGATCTCGTGGTATATCTACTCTTGTACTACCCATAATCAATATTAATCAAGCGGGAGTAGGGTTTTACCTCACTCGAGAGGGCCCAAACCTGGGTAAAAACATCGTGTCCCTTGTCTCCTGTTACCATCCGCCTAGACGCACAGTTCGAAACCCCCTACCCGAGATCCGCCGGTTTTGACACCGACATTGGTGCTTTCATTGAGAGTTCCTCTTTGTCGTCATCTTTAGGCCCGATGGCTCCTCCGATCATCAACAATGATGCAGTCCAGGGTGAGACTTTTCTCCCTGGACAGATCTTCGTATTCGGCGGCTTTGCACTGCGGGCCAATTCGCTTGGCCATCTGGAGCAGATCGAAAGCTACGCCCCTGGCCATCAGGTCAGATTTAGAAGTTTGAACTATACGGCTAATGTCCGCGGAGACTTGATCTTCGACGGGTTCGAACCACAGCCAAGCACGCCGCACTGTCACGATGGCCATGATCTAGCTTTGCCGCCGGACAGTGCCCTGGAGGCCGCACCAGTGTCCGCTCCGACCCTTAGCTCGGAGCCGACTGGGCCGATCGAGGACGGGTGGCTGGACACCGCCTCGGGGGCTGCTATCTCTACGGCGATCGAGCCGAACACCAAACATGTCCTTTGCGAAGCTCGTGACTCCAAGGTGTCGGACTCCTCTCCGGACTCCGAACCTTCCGTGCCCCTGCCAATCGAATCCGATTGGGCGCCGATCATGGAGTTCACTGCTGCGGACATCTTTCAGCACTTGCCCTTTGGCGACATCCTGAATTCGCTAAAGTCTCTCTCTTTATCAGGAGAGCCCTGGCCGGATTATGGTCAGGAAGGTTGGGATGCGGACGAGAAGAAATTCAAAGCCCACCCACCACCCACTTCGTAGCCACTATCGATGATTTAACCGACATGCTTGACTTCGACTCCGAAGACATCGACGGTATGGACGACGATGCAGGAGACGACCAAGAACCAACGCCTACAGGGCACTGGAAGTCCACCTCATCATACGACATATACATGGTGGACATCCCAAAAGATGGGAATGGCGATGGAACAACGGAGGATGACCCCTCCAAGAAACAGCCTAAGCGCCGGCGTCAGCGGTGCTGCTCTAAATCCCGCCACAGCAAAAATGGTGATTCCGGCACGGGAGACAATAACACCCGGAAAGTGCCGAAGACAACCCCCTATAGCAGGATTCAGCGCAGGAGGATGGAGAAGCCTGCCCTCATGAGAGAGCGGCTGATAGAGAGGTAGAGGACGATAATTACATGCCTCCCTCCGAAGACGAGGCAAGCCTCGACGACGACGAATTTGTCGTGCCTGAGGATCCCGTCGAACAGGAGCGCTTCAAACGCAGGCTTATGGCCACGGCAAGCAGCCTCAAGAAAAAGCAGCAACAGCTTAGAGCTGACCAAGACTTGCTAGCTGACAGATGGACTGAAGTCCTTGCGGCCGAAGAGTATGAACTCAAACGCCCCTCCAAGAGCTACCCAAAACGCAGGCTGCTACCCCGATTAGAGGAGGAAGCACCCAAACCTACATCACCAGCGCATGATGCGGTCGACCGGCCACCTCGTGGCCACGACAGAGAGGCCTCTCGGCCCTCCACTCAAGCCGCACCGCGGCGTCGCTCAAAAAGTACCAAGGCACAGGGAAATGCGCCAGACCTACGAGATATATTGGAGGACAAGGCAAGGCAAATAAGATCGATCTACGGATCGCGTGGGCACCTCACTACACATGACGATAACCGTCATGCCAGATACAGCAAATCTGGCCGAGCCGAACACAGCAGACAAAGCTCATTTGAGCTACGTCATGATATAGCCCAGTACAGGGGCGCCGCACACCCACTATGCTTCACAGATGAAGTAATGGATCATCAAATCCCCGAGGGTTTCAAACCCGTAAACATCGAATCATACAATGGCACAACAGATCTTGCGGTATGGATCGAGGACTACCTCCTTCATATCCACATGGCCCGTGGTGATGATCTACACGCCATCAAATACCTCCCACTCAAGCTTAAAGGACCAGCTCGACATTGGCTTAACAGCTTGCCAGCGGAGTCAATTGGTTGTTGGGAAGACCTGGAAGCCGCATTCCTCGACAACTTCCAGGGCACCTATGTGCGACCACCAGACGCTGATGACCTAAGCCACATAATTCAGCAGCCAGAGGAATCGTCCAGAAAATTCTGGACACGGTTCCTAACCAAGAAAAATCAAATAGTCGACTGTCCGGATGCAGAGGCCCTTGCAGCCTTCAAACATAACATCCGCGATGAGTGGCTTGCCCGGCACCTAGGACAGGAAAAGCCGAAATCCATGGCAGCCCTCACAACACTCATGACCTGCTTTTGCACGGGAGAGGACAGCTGGCTAGCTCGTAGTAACAACATGACCAAGAGCCCTGGTAATTCGGATACCAAGGACAGCAACGGTAGGTCGCGTTGCAACAAGCACAAGCGCCGCATTAACGGCGATAATGCTGATGAACGGCAGTCAATGCCAGATTCAGAGGCTCTAAAACCGGTCAGCGGAAAAAGCCATTCAAAAGAAATACTCTGGGCCCGTCCAATTTGGATCGAATACTCGATCGCTCGTGCCAGATGCACGGCACCCCCGAAAAACCAGCCAACCACACCAACAGGGATTGTTGGGTGTTCAAGAAGGCAGGCAAGTTAAATGCCAAAAACAACGACAAGGGGCTGCATAGCGACGACTAGGAGGAGCCCCAGCCGCCAAACAATAGAGGGCAGAAGGGCTTCCCCCTACAAGTGCGGACGGTGAACATGATATACGCAACCCACGTACCCAAAAGGGAGCGGAAGCGTGCACTATGGGACGTATATGCGATGGATCCAGTCGCCCCAAAGTTCAATCCGTGGTCTTCCTGCCCGATCACTTTTGATCGAAGCGACCACCCCACTAGCATCCACCATGGCGGATTCGCTGCATTGGTTCTCAACCCAATCATTGATGGATTTCACCTCACTAGAGTCCTGATGGACGGCGGCAGCACCTGAACCTGCTTTATCAGGATACAGTGCACAAAATGGGCATAGACCCCTCAAGGATTAAACCCACAAAGACGACCTTTAAAGGCGTCATACCAGGTGTAGAGGCCAACTGTACAGGCTCAGTTACACTTGAAGTGGTCTTCGGATCCCCGGATAACTTCCAAAGGGAGGAGTTAATCTTCGACATAGTCCTGTTCCGCAGCGGCTATCACGCACTGCTCGGACGAACCGCATTTGCCAAGTTCAATGCGGTGCCGCACTACGCATACCTCAAGCTCAAGATGCCAGGTCCTCGAGGAGTCATTACGGTCAACGGAAACACCGAACGCTCTCTCCGAACGGAGGAGCATACGGCGGCCCTCGCGGCGGAAGTACAAAGCAGCCTCTAAAGGCAATCCTCGAGTCCGGCTATTAAACGTCCGGACACCATCAAGTGCGCCCGGAGTAACCTGCAACAAGACCGCCTAGCACGTATCGAGCACGCGTAGCAATGCGGCCCCAACCCCAGCCCTCGCGAAATTGTGAAACCAGTACTACGCGTACATAATTACGCTCTGGAAATACCATGGGCATAGGGGGAGGGGCACGACCACCGTAGGCCCAGAATGCGGCTCAATCGCACCAGGGGCTGCCGATTGTGTCATTCTTTTTTCTCTTACTTTCAGGACTCCTTTCTCAAGAAGCCCTGTCCGGCAGTAGAATCACCGAACACACGATGCAACAACCAGGGAAGCAGAAAGCTACGTCGAGTGTCCAGGTGGTCTCTATAACAAGCAGTATACTTGTTTCACATATCATCCCGCAGCTCGCCCCTGGAGGGGGACATGTCAAATAGTCCCGTCCATTTCTTATCGCACTATTTGTATCGTTCTGCTTTTACCGCAGCCTTTTTAAATAAACAATACATAGATTCTGCCTATTATTGCATTCCTTTTTTTTATTATCTATATATGTTCACTTATGACATGTTGCACCCGTACACTTTGGTACGGCCAAATACACCAGGGGCTTAAGTACCCCAAAATATGGTGTGATAAGTCCGAACACTTTTACAAGTTCGGCACCCCGAACTTATAGCATTATATGCATCGGCTCCGAATCATGTCTTGGGTCAATAGTTGGATTTTCCCGGCTCCCATGTTTTGGTACCTTACGTTCCGTTATATCGGCTAAGGTAGCGCTGGGAGAACCACTGCGATTGTGCCCCGGTTGAGCTGGGTTAAGCACCTCAGTGGAGAAAGCTAAAACTGACCGTCATGATAGGGCGTGAGCCGGTCGCTGTTCGAGAGGTTTTCGAGTCCCTAAAGACTTATGCCGCTTAGAGCGAGGAGTCGGCATTGTCCGGCCCAGGCGTGGATAGCGCCCCGAACTCGGTCTTCCGAATACCAGGGGCTTCACCGAAATTTAAAATTATAGAATTCTATGGCTAAGTGAGAGTGTTCAAGCATTATAATCTGGTTGCCTCGTTCGTTGCGTTGAGTGCCTCCCTCGAAGGACCCAAGAATGGGAAAAAGAGCGCTCAGGTTTATCCCGAACACCCCAGCACTCGTGGCATGGGGGCAGAAGCCGACGACTCGCCATCTCTCAAATTTAATAAACGGCCGCATAGAAGGTAATATTTTAAATTCACAAGCGTTGCTTAGTGCATATGAACAAATTTTCAGCGTACAGGATAACAAATGCGAGTTTACTCAAAAATTACATCTTTGGAGCATTCAACCGCTATAAGGCGGGCACCCTTCAGGACGCCCTCATAGTACATATCGGGCTTGCGATACTCCTTGCTCGGCGGTGGTCTGTCCGTCACAAGCTTCTCAGCGTCCATCTTGCCCCAGTGCACTTTAGCACGGCAAGGGCCCTACAGGCACCTTCGATGTAGACGGAGTGCTTGACGACTTCAATCCATGGACATGCGTCCACCAGCCGCCTCACCAGCCCGAAGTAGCTCCCAGGCATGGCTTCCTTAGGCCAAAGCCGAACTATGAGGCCCTTCATGGCTTGTTCGGCCACCTTATGGAGCTCGACCAGCTGCTTCAGCTGGTCGCTCAAGGGCACCGGGTGACCGGCCTCAGCATACTGAGACCAGAACACCTTCTCCGTCGAACTCCCCTCCTCGGCTCGGTAGAACGCGGCAGCATTGGACACACTACGGGGCAGATCTGCGAATGCTCCTGGAGAGCTCCGGATTCGGGTAAGTAACAGATAATTCACTTTCACGTGCTTGCTTTGCATAAAGAATGCCTTACCCGCCGCTATCTTCTTCAATGCCTCAATTTCCTGGAGGGCTTTTTGGGCTTCGGCCTTAGCGGCTTTGGCGCTCTCAAGGGCCGAGGCGAGATCGGACTCTCGAGTCTTTGAGTCATGCTCCAAACTCTCGTGTTTTTTCACGAGAGCCTGGAGCTTTTGCCGCACCTCCGCCACCCGCGCCTCCTGCTTCTCTCGCTTGGTGCGCTCCGCGGCCGCATTGCTTTCGGCCTTGGACACCGCTTCCTTCAGGGTCGCCACCTCGTTTGTGGCCCCTACAATACTCACGTTATTCCTGTCATTTTTGGCAACCACATCTTTTATATACTTCCATAAGGTATTACTTACCTTCCCTGTCCTCGAGATGCTTTTTGGCAAGGCCGAGCTCGTTCTCGGACCGCTCGAGTCTCTGCTTCAATGCATTGACCTCCGCAGTTAGTGCGGCATAGGTCAGCAGCGCAGTTTGCATTCCCATATTGACATACCTATGTTAGACTCCTGCGTACATCTTTTAGATCCTCAGTTCGGCTTTTCTTTCCGAACACCAAACTGAGCATCAGGGGCTATTGTCTATGTGGTAACATTTTTTACATATCTTAAATACTTACCTCAAAGCCTGTTAGAAGGCTCGCAGGGCTTCAGTCAGCCCACTTTTGGCGGACTGAAATTTCTGGATCACCACACTCATAACAGTGCGGTGCTTCTCGTCGATGGAGGCGCCGTTAAGCGCCTCCAGCAAATTATCCGGTGCCTCCGATTGGACAGAGGTCACCGGTGTCGCAGTCTTGCCCTTCTTACGAAGGGGCCGCCTGTCGGACTCCGGAACCACTGAAGGTTCCGGTGTGGAGTCCGGCCCAGGGCCGGACTTAGAGCCCTTTGGGGTTTTATCCCCCTTGCACCTGGAGTCCGGGAGGTTGCCTTGCGGCGCCTCCTGGACCACCTCCTCCTGGCTGGGCCCCTTTTGGGACCCCACCTCGGCGTCATCCGCAGCTGGGCCCCTTGGGCGGGCTGCAGGGTTATATTCGGTGTTAGGAGATTCTGTGTGACAAATGAAATGCCATGAGTTATTCTGGTATCCGGACACTTACGATTTGGCCAGGGGCTTAGCCCTCGGTGGCCACTCCTCCTCGCCATCGTCGGTGTTGGTGGATTAGTCCGGAGGGAGGGTCCTTCCCTTCTTGGACCCTCCGGCCTCACCAGTTGGGGCGGCCTTCCTTTTCTTCTCTCCCCCAGATGGGGGAGAGGCCTCTTTTTCCTCCTCCTCGTCTTCGCGGGACGAGTCCGCCTCGGAGTCATTGGACGATGAGTCCGACAACACCTGGCGCCGGGAACTCCTTCGAGTTCTCGTGGCCTTCTTCTTGGCCTTCTTCTCCGGCACCACGTGAGGTGCCGGAACCAGCAGCCCCGCCAATCGGGCGTCCGCTGGGTCTTCTGGCAAGGGAGCCGGACAATCAACCTGCCCAGACGTCTTCTGCCAATCCTGTCAAAGGCAAGGGAGTTTAGATCCCGCATAGAGTCAAACTATGGAAAACAAGAGTCCTGTAAAGGGTAAAGTAGCTTACCTCGCTGGCTTGACGCTGCGAGCTGAATCCACGATCTTCGGTAGCGGATGCGGGAGCCTCGGCGCCCTTGAACAGCACCTTCCAGGCATCTTCATACGTAGTGTCGAAGAGCCTGCTCAAGGTTTGGTGTTGTGCCGGATCAAACTCCCACAAGCTGAAGGCCTGTTGTTGGCGCGGGAGGATCCGGCGGATGAGCAGACCTGGACTATGTTGACAAGCTTGAGCTTCTTGTTCACCAGGTGTTGGACGCAGGTTTGAAGTCCGGTCAGCTCTTCCGAATTACCCCACGTCAAGCCCTTCTCCTCCAGGAGGTGAGCCGTGTAGGGAAGCCAGATCGGAATTCGGGGGCCGCTGCCCATTTAGGGTCGCGTGGCTCGGTGACGTAGAACCACCCCGATTGCCACCCCTTTATGGTCTCCACGAAGGAGCCCTCGAGCCATAGGACGTTGGCCATCTTGCCCACCATGGCACCTCTGCACTCCGCTTGGCGGCCGCCCACTACCTTCGGCTTGACATTGAAGGTCTTCAGCCATAAGCCGAAGTGGGGCTGGATGCAGAGGAAGGCCTCGCACACGACGATGAACCCCGAGATGTTGAAGATGAAATTTGGGGCCGGATGGTGGAAATCCAGACTGTAGTAGAACATGAGCCCCCGGACAAATGGGTGAAGTGGAAAACCTAGTCCACGGAGGAAGTGGCTGAGGAACACCACCCTCTCATGAGGCCTGGGGGTGGGGATGAGCTACCCCTTGTCGGGGAGCCGATGCGCGATGTCGTTGGACATGTATCCGGCCTTCCGCAGCTTTTTGATGTGCCCCTCCATAACGGAGGAGGCCATCCACCTGCCTCCCGCTCCGGACATGGCTGGAGAAGGTTGAGGTGGGATGTGCGGACTTGGGCGCTGGAGCTCGAGTGCACGGAGATGGATAAGCAAAGGAGGAAGAAGGCGTAAATGGAAAGAGTGGATCCTTATCCCCTTATATGGGCGGACGAAGCTATGCGTCCCCACCATCCTAGTAAAACTCGCTTATCTCCCAAGCGCCATCATAAATGACGCGGTTGGGTTACCCACACCCGTATTGATGAGAATCCCGGAATAAGGGGACACGATCTCTGCTTTGACAAGACGTGCCAAGGAAACCGCCTCGCTAAACGCACTGAGGTGGGACAATAAAATGATTCGAATAAAGGCTTGGCCGTGGTGTGATGTCACGCCATGAAATACGTTAGCAGATTGAATTTGTGTAAATATTATTCTCTCTATGGTGGTATGTGGAACTTATTTTGCAGACCTGGACACTATCATTGTGTTCAAAATCTTCTATGAAGTATTCGTAGGAGGAACCCGCCTTGCAACGCTGAAGACAATATGCGCGCCGGACTCGTCATCATTGAAGCCTGGTTCAGGGGCTACTGAGGGAGTCCTGGATTAGGGGGTGTCCGGATAGCCGAACTATCACCTTTGGCCGGACTCCTGGACTATGAAGATACAAGATTGAAGACTTTGTCCCGTGTCCGGATGGGACATTCCTTGGCGTGGAAGGCAAGCTTGGCGATACGGATATGTAGATCTCCTCCCATTGTAACCGACTCTATGTAACCCTAGCCCTCTCCGATGTCTATATAAACCGGGGGTTTTTAGTCCATAGGACGAACGACAATCATACCATAGACTAGCTTCTAGGGTTTAGCCTCTCTGATCTCGTGGTAGATCTACTCTTGTACTACCCATATCATCAATATTAATCAAGCAGGAGTAGGGTTTTACCTCCATCGAGAGGGCCCGAACCTGGGTAAAAACATCGTGTCCCTTGTCTCCTGTTACCATCCGCCTAGACGCACAGTTCGGGACCCCCTACCCGAGATCCGTCGGTTTTGACACCGACAGAGGTTATAAAAGAGTTTGTTGTAAAGAGTTACATTGGTGCAAGTTTTTACACTGATCCAGATGACTCTAAGTCTCAGTCTGGATACATATTGAAAGTCGGAGCAAGTAGCTAGAGTAGCTCCATGCAGAGTATTGTAGACATAGAATATTTGCAAAATACATACGACTCTGAATGTGACACACCCATTGACTAAACTTCTCTCACGAGCAAAACATGATCATACATTAAGTACTCTTTGGGTGTTAATCACATAGCAATGTGAACTAGATTATTGAATCTAGTAAACCCTTTGGCTGTTGGTCATATGACGATGTGAACTATGGGCGTTAATCACATACAGATGTGAATATTGGTGTTAAATCACATGATGACGTGATCTAGATTATTGACTCTAGTGCAAGTGGGAGACTGAAGGAAATATGCCCTAGAGGCAATAATAAAGTTATTATTTATTTCCTTATTTCATGATAAATGTTTCTTATTCATGCTAGAATTGTATTAACCGGAAACTTAGTACATGTGTGAATACATAGACAAACAAAGTGTCACTAGTATGCCTCTACTTGACTAGCTCGTTGAATCAAAGATGGTTAAGTTTCCTAGCCATAGACATGAGTTATCATTTGATTTATGGGATCACATCATTAGGAGAATGATGTGATTGACTTGACCCATTCCGTTAGCTTAGCACTTGATCGTTTAGTATGTTGCTATTGCTTTCTTCATGATTTATACATGTTCCTATGACTATGAGATTATGCAACTCCCGTTTACCGGAGGAACACTTTGTGTGCTACCAAACGTCACAACGTAACTGGGTGATTATAAAGGTGCTCTACAGGTGTCTCCGAAGGTACTTGTTGAGTTGGCATATTTCGAGATTAGGATTTTTCACTCCGATTGTCGGAGAGGTATCTCTTGGCCCTCTCGGTAATGCACATCACTATAAGCCTTGCAAGCATTGTGACTAATGAGTTAGTTGCGGGATGATGCATTACGGAACGAGTAAAGAGACTTGCCAGTAACGAGATTGAGCTAGATATTGAGATACCGACGATCGAATCTCGGGCAAGTAACATACCGATGACAAAAGGAACAACGTATGTTGTTATGCGGTTTGACCGATAAAGATCTTCGTAGAATATGTGAGAGCCAATATGAGCATTCAGGTTCCACTATTGGTAATTGACCAGAGACGTGTCTCGGTCATGTCTACATAGTTCTCGAGCCCGTAGGGTCCGCACGCTTAACGTTCAGTGACGATTTATAATATGAGTTTATGTGTTTTGATGTACCAAAGGTAGTTTGGAGTCTCGGATGAGATCGGGGAAGTGACGAGGAGTCTCAAAATGGTCGAGATGTAAAGATCGATATATTGGACGACTATATTCAGACATCGGAAAGGTTCCGAGTGATTCAGGTATTTTGTGGAGTACCGGAGAGTTACGGGAATTCGCCGGGGAGTATATGGGCCTTATTGGGATTTAGCGGAAAGAGAGAGGGGAGGCTGCGCCCCCCCCCAAGGCTTAGTCCGAATTGGACTAGGGGGAGGGGAGGCGCCCCCTCCTTCCTTCTCTTCTATTTTCCCTTTCCTTCTCTCCTACTCCTACTACTTGGAAGGGCTCCTAGTTCTACTAGGAAAAGGGGAATCCTACTCCCGGTGGGAGTAGGACGCCCCTAGGGCACGCCATAGAGAGGGCCGGCCCTCCCCCTCCTCCACTCCTTTATATACGGGGAGAGGGGCACCCCTTGGAGACACAACAATTGATCATTGATCTCTTAGCCATGTGCGGTGCCCTCCTCCACCTTATTCCACCTCGGTAATATCGTAGCGGTGCTTAGGCGAAGCCCTGCGTTGGTAGCATCATCAACACCATCATCACGGCGGAGTGCTGACGGAACTCTCCTGCAAAGCTCTACTGGATCGAAGTTCGTGGGCGTCATCGAGCTGAACGTGTGCTGAACTCGGAGGTGTCGTATGTTCGGTACTTGGATCGGTCGGATCGTGAAGACGTACGACTACATCAACCACGTTGTGCTAACGCTTCTGCTTTTGGTCTATGAGGGTATGTGGACTCACTCTCCCCGCTCATCGCTATGCATCACCATGATCTTGCATGTGCGTAGGATTTTTTTTGAAATTACTACGTTCCCCAACACCTAGCATCCCGAACGGTTGCCGGAGTCGGCCGGGCTGACGCCGGTGCCAACGACCCCTCCTCTATGCTGCGTCCGAGCATTGGGGGAATAAGATGGAGGTGGGAGGAGAGATAAGAGATGTGTGGGACCCACCTCGTTAGCGGCCCAACGCCCGGCCCCGCCACTGCCACGTGTTTAAGTGGAATCACATTTCCACAGTTTGCGTTTTCGGTAAGTGAAAGCGTAAAGCCCCGCGGCCTCTGCCCAAAATACGTTTTCCCTGTTTCAAAAGCATATTCCTTTTCTAATGCATCTAAGAATATGTTTCCCTATGCATAAGACGTATTTCCTCAAAGGCGTTTTCTATTTTCTCCTTCAGGGGCCTGTTTGTAGAAATATTTTTACAGATTGGTCCCTCGAGTTCGTCGGGCTATATCTTTTGAACCGAGACTCCGATTCAGGTGATTCCAAGTCCCACGGTTTTGTCTCGTCGAGACCGTCATGTTGGTATCATTTTCATAATGTTTTAACATTGTGAAAATTACATTTTGCCCTTGCCCCTAATTATCCCCCTCCGAGGGAGAACCCTTTCCGGCGATTCCTTTCGCGAGCTTTCCGCACTTATCACCGGTGCATTCTTCATCCCTAGGCAAGCCATGACAACCACTTGCATGATTGCCATGCAGTAGCCATGGTTTTCTACTTGAACATTTAATAACTGCCAGTTTGGTTTGCTACTGTTATCGATGTTTCGGGAATGCTTATAGTTTCATGTTCATCTTCATGTCATGTTTGAATGCACCTAGTTATCATTTATTCTTGCTAGTTTTACTTTCGTATTCCTTGCTTGGTAGTAGTAGTACATGCTGGTGGTAGTGATGCTCATCTGTTGCATGCTTAATATCTGTTATCAAGTACTGTTGTTATGCATGTTTCGTTGCATCTAGTTGGTTACATGCTTACTTGGTAGTATTATTATGTTCTTGCATGGTATTCATTTATGATGTTAGTGGTCACGTTATGCTATGAGTAGTGTTATACTTGTGATTTTCATGCTCATCGGTATGTCATGATCGTTCGGATATATTGTTGTTGATATGCTTGATGATTATGTTGCACCCCCATGCATATGTTGATATCATGCATTATAGTTGCATCTTGTGTTTTTATATGGCACAGCATATTGCATTCAAGTTTAACCGGACTTAAATGAACTTGAACAGCTGTTGGCTAAGTCATGGTGCCACCAAATCGAGCTGACCAGTGCAGCCACATTTGCCTTATGGGGGGTCCTAACTAGGTCTATTGTCATGCCTCTCGCCGATGCCTCCAAGGAGGGAAGGTTATGCGTGGGCGCTACCTTGGTCGGGTAGGATGGCATAAGCCTTTTGTGCCCGTTGTTGTGGTTGGTATACCGTTGTCCCCGTTTGGACCATTTATGTTTTGCCACGACAGTGGCCGTTGGATGTCACGGGTTGGCATCGGGGCCACCCAGGACTTAGCCCAAAGGAGAGTTTGTCGGAGTGGCTGGGAGAGTGTGATGGCAATAGATCGGTTTTGTTGGAATGTCATTGGTCCACCCAAAGGGGAGCACAAGGCCATGGGTTCCGTGGTGTGGGTACAGTGTACTAACCTCTGCAGAGTGTGTGTTTAATCTATCGATAGCTGCGCCCGCGGGTATGGGCCGAGTTCGTAGTCGGTCACACTATGGGTCAACAGTAATAATAATAATGTGCTTAATAACAACCCCGGTTCGATGATGAGAGAAGTTGGTTGATCTTTATGTGATCGTGAGAGGATCACCATGGTATCATGGATACCGAGTTGTTGGATATTTGTAGTGTTATGCGAGAATCACGGGTAAAGGTCAGGCTCCTTTTGGTCATGTAATGATTACTACGGTATTGTAATACCAAGCTTGATTGGATCCTGAGATGATTGTGTGATGTCCGTGATGGTAAGCTTATGCAGGTGATGGTTATGAGGTAACCTCGAGCAGAGTAAGTTGGTGCATGATAGTGTCATCATGTTGCATGCTAGGATCATCCTGTTCGTATGCTCATGCCATGCTCATATTGTTCTAGCTATATCATGTTCAGCTTGTACGTGCCATGTTGTTCAGATAGTATCATGTTCATCCTTGTTTAACCTGTAAATGCCATGTTGTGTCTATCTTGATTGCTCTTGGTTGCTGTGAGCTTGCAAGTACATTCAATGTACTGACCTGGTGTGTCATGCTAGTTTGCAGGTCATGCCGGATTTGAGTACTTGTTTGCCGTGGATCCCTTGTTTGTGAGCTAGGGTAAGTGTTCCAATCAGAGTCCCTGCGGTGTGGAGTTCATCACCGTCGTCGCTGTTCTAAAGCCAGTAGTTATTCCGCTGCTTCGTGTTGTCCTGCTGCTTGCATAGAGCAACTGTGGCAGGGATAGTGTCACTGTGCCGATGTAATCCCCTTGTACCCATCTAGATTGTATTAAAGAGGTAATTTGTTCTATGCTAAGCAGTGTCGTATTCCAGAAGACTTCTCATTGATCGCTGGTCTGGAATACGGGGTGTTCCGGTTTCTCTAAGTCGGGGTGCCACAAGCTACATCTAGTTTGAGGGACTTGTGATGGAACACAAAAGAAAACCTCTTTCCATATGTTCTCCTTAGTGTGAAGTTCCTCGAACTTCAGTTGATTTCACTCATGGTAGATCCTTCTCGGCGATTTTTAAACCTTCAACAGGCTTTGTCCTCAGTGACCATAACTACAATCAGTCACTCAGACAGATGCCTAACCGTCTAGTGAGTTAGCAACTCTCAAGAGTCATAGGCCTCAAAGCTCTCGACTTAGATCTATGTGGTGCTCAAGGACTATCTAAGTTTAGGATCTAGGGCTTCCCCTCAGAAGATATCTCAGAGAGGGGTGCTCAGACAAACTTGTTGGAAATCAAACAAAGCAGCCAATCATAACAGTTGGAGCGGGGTGGCTATTTATATCTAGAGCAATCCCAAGGGTGAAATGACCATTCAGAGCTTGCAGCCTAGCCAATGCCAACCAACACGTTTCCAACAATCAGATTTCAAACTCATGTGGCCATTTTAGTTGAGGAACAAGTAATACTGAATTCTCTACTAGAGCAATTCTCTCGCAGCCTAGAAGAACTTCCTCTATGGCTGACGAGTAATAAATCAGCGCACGAAGTGATTGCTCTCAACTCACTTGGTAGGGCTGGAAAAAAGCTCAAAGCTCACGAGCTAAACAAGTAGCTCGTGACTCGGCTCGAATCGACTCGAACTCGAAGAATAACGAGTCGAGCCGAGCTTTAGTTTAAGATTGTTTGTAGACCAAGTTAAACGAGCCAATCTCACAAGTACTCGTGTAACTCGTTAGGCTCGATACAATAGATCAGCCACTCCCAATACAAAGAAAGATCAGCCACTAAACAGCCTACGTCCCAGGCGCACAACCCAAGGCCGAGCAGTTGAAGGCCTAGCCTCCTAGGAGACTCACGCGTTACAAGAAAATTACAAGTGTATACTGATATATATGTTTAATATATACATAATCATCTTTATCTTATTTGAGGGCTTTATGTTTATATATTAAATGAGCTTAACAAACTAAACGAGCCAGCTTGCGAGTTATACGAGTCGAGCCAATCTTGGGTTTTTGAGCTCATTATAGTAACGAGTCCAGTCGAGCTAGCTCGTTAACAAAACGAGCTCTAGCGAGTCGATCCGAGCTGGCTCGACTCGGCTCGAATTCCAGCCCTATCACTTGGGATAAATCTTGGTTAAGCATCAATACATACCTCAACCAACTTGGAGAGAACCATATGCATAGATTTTGGCGGTTAAACGAGTGGATTTGAGGAGGATTTGGTGAAGAGGGGAGAGAGGGTGTTGCCTCTGTTCGTCTTGGAGGAGTTGGGAGAAGAAACCATGGTGGCTGCGAGTGGGCTCGTGTTACGTCTTGAGCTTGCGTTGGTTTTCCTTGAAGAGGAAAGGGTGATGCCGCAATAGTAGCATAAGTATTTCCCTCAGTTTCTAAGAACCAAGGTATCAATCCAGTAGGAGGCTCCTCAAAAGTCCCACGCACCTACACAAACAAACAAGAACTCGCAACCAACGCAATAAAGGGGTTGTCAATCCCTTCATGGCCACTTGCGAAAGTGAGATTTGATAGAGATAATATGATAAGATAAATATATTTTTGGCATTTTATAATATAGATTGGAAAAGTAAAGATGCAAATAAAAGTAAACTGAAAGCTTATATGATAAAAGATAGACCCTGGGGCCATAGGTTTCACTAGTGGCTTCTCTCAAGATAGCATAAGTATTACAGTGGGTGAACAAAATACTGTCGAGCAATTGATAGAAAAGCGAATAATTATGAGATTATCTAGGCATGATCATGTATATAGGCATCACGTCCGTGACAAGTAGACCGACTCCTACCTGCATCTACTACTATTACTCCACACATCGACCGCTATCCAGCATGCATCTAGAGTATTAAGTTCATACAGAACAGAGTAACACATTAAGAAAGATGACATGCTGTAGAGGGATAAACTCATGCAGTATGATATAAACCCCATCTTTTTATCCTCGATGGCAACAATACAATACATGCCTTGCTGCCCCTGCTGTCACTAGGAAAGGACACCGCAAGATTGAACCCAAAGCTAAGCACTTCTCCCATTGCAAGAAAGATCAATCTAGTAGGCCAAACCAAACTGATAATTCGAAGAGACTTGCAAAGATAACTTAATCACACATAAAAGAATTAAGAGGAGATTCAAATATTTCTCATAGATAAACTTGATCATAAACCCACAATTCATCGGATCTCGACAAACACACCGCAAAAAGAGTTACATCGAATAGATCTCCAAGAAGATCGAGGAGAACATGGTATTGAGATTCAAAGAGAGTGAAGAAGCCATCTAGCTAATAACTATGGACCCGAAGGTCTGTCGTACACTACTCACAACTCATCGGAGAGGCCTTCGAGATGATGTAGAGGCCCTCTGTGATTGACTCCCCCTCTGGTGGAGCGTCGACGAAGGCTCCAAGATGGGATCTCGCGAATACAGAAGGTTACGGCGGTGGAAATATTTTTTTGTGGTCGCTTCTGATGTTTTCGGGGTACATGGGTATATATAGGAGGAAGAAGTAGGTCGGTGGACGTCCGAGGGGCCCACGAGACAGGGGGTAACCCAATAGGGGGCGCCCTCCACCCTCTTGGCCACCTCGTATATTTCTTGACTTCCACTCCAAGTCCTCTGGATCACGTTCGTTCCAAAAATCATGCTCCCGAAGGTTTCATTCCATTTGGACTCCGTTTGACATTCCTTTTCTTCAAAACGCTGAAATAGGCAAACAACAGCAATACGGGCTGGGCCTCCGGTTAGTAGGTTAGTCCCAAAAATGATATAAAAGTGTAAAGTAAAGCCCATAAACATCCAAAACGGGCAATATAATAGCATGGAACAATCAAAAATTATCGATACGTTGGAGACGTATCAAGCATCCCCAACTTAATTCCTGCTCGTCCTCGAGTAGGTAAATGATAAAAATAGAATTTTTGATGTGGAATGCTACCTAGCATAATTCTCAATGTAATTTTCTTTATTGTGGCGTGAATGTTCAGATCCAAATGATAATAAGAAATAGTAATACTTCTAGCATACTAATCAAAGCAATCATGTCTTCTCAAAATAACATGGCTAAAGAAAGTTCATCCCTACAAAATCATATAGTTAGGTCATGCTTCATTTTCATCACACAAAAATGCTCTCATCTTGTACACCCCCGATGACAAGCCAAGCAATTGTTTCGTACTTAAATAATCTCAAACTTTTTCAACATTCACGCAATACATGGATATAGCACTATGGGTGGAATAGAATATGATGATGGGGATTGTGTGGAGAAGACAAAAGAGGAGAAAGTCTCACATTGACGAGGATAATCAACGGGCTATGGAGATGCCCATCAATTGATGTCAACATGAGGAGTAGGGATTGCCATGCAACGGATGCACTAGAGCTATAAATGTATGAAAGATCAACAAAAGAAACTAAGTGGGTGTGCATCCAAGTTGCTTGCTCACGAAGACCTAGGGCATTTTGAGGAAGCCCATCATAGGAATATACAAGCCAAGTTCTATAATGAAAAATTCCCACTAGTATATGAAAGTGACAACATAAAGACTTTCTATATGAAGAACATGGTGCTACTTTGAAGCACAAGTGTAGAAAAAAGATAGTAACATTGCCCCCATTTTTCATTTTCTTTTTTTGGCCTTTTTTTATTTGGCCTTTTTTTATTTGGACTTTTTTTATTTGGCCTTTCCTTTTTTATTTGGCCTTTTTTTATTTGGGGACAATGCTCTAATAATGATGATCATCACACTTCTATTTATTTACAACTCATGAATTACAACCCAAAACTAAAACAAGATATGAGTCTATATGAATGCCTCCGGCGGTGTACCGGGATGGGCAATGAATCAAGAGTGACATGTATGAAAAATTATGCATGGTGGCTTTGCCACAAATACGATGTCAACTACATGATCATGCAAGGCAATATGACAATGATGATGTGTGTCATGATGATGAAGGGAACGGTGGAAAGTTGCATGGCAATATATCTCAGAATGGCTATGGAAATGCCATAATAGGTAGGTATGGTGGCTGTTTTGAGGAAGATATAAGGAGGTTTATGTGTGATAGAGCATATCATATCACGGGTTTTGGATGCACCGGCGAATATTGCACCAACTCTCAAGGTGAGAAAGGGCAATGCACGTATCGAAGAGGCTAGCAATGATGGAAGGGTGAGAGTGCGTATAATCCATGGACTCAACATTAGTCAAAAAAGAACTCATATACTTATTGCAAAAATCTACAAGTCATCAAAAACTAAGCACTACGTGCATGCTCCTGGGGGAATAGATTGGTAGGAAAAGACCATCGCTCGTCCCCGACCGCCACTCATAAGGATGCACAATCTAAGAACACCTCATGTTTCAAATTTGTTACACAACTTTCACCATACGTGCATGCTACAGGACTTGCTAACTTCAACACAAGCATTCTTTAAATTCATAATCACCCAACTAGCATGACTCTAATATCACTACCTCCATATCTGAAAACAATTATCAAGTATCAAATTGATCATAGCATCCAATTCACTTCCTATGATAGTTTTTATTATACCCAACTTGGATTCCCATCATTCTAGGACCAATTTTACAACCATAGCAAATACCATGCTGTTCTAAGAGACTCTCAAAATAATATAAGTGAAGCATGAGAGAGTAACAATTTCTACAAAATTAAGCCACCGCCGTGCTCTAAAAGATATAAGTGAAGCACTAGAGCAAAAACTATCTAGCTCAAAAGATATAAGTGAAGCACATAGAGTATTCTAATAAATTCCAATCAAGTGGGTTTCTACCAAAAGGTGTGTACAGCAAGGATGACTGTGGCAAACTAAAAAGCAAAGACTAATATCATACAAGACGCTCCAAGCAAAACACATATCATGTGGCGAATAAAAATATAGCTCCAAGTAAAATTACCGATAAACGAAGACGAAAGAGGGGATGCCTTCCCGGGGCATCCCCAAGCTTAGGCTTTTGGATATTCTTGAATATTTTGGGGTGCCATGGGCATCCCCAAGCTTAGGCTCTTGCCACTCCTTATTCCATAGTCCATCAAATCTTTACCCAAAACTTGAAAACTTCACAACACAAAACTCAACAGGAAATCTCATAAGCTCCGTTAGTGAAAGAAAGAAAAACCACCACATAAGTTACTATAATGAACTCATTATTTATTTAGATTGGTGTTAAACCTACTGTATTTCAACTTCTCTATGGTTCATACCACTTAATACTAGCCATAGATGCATTAAAATAAGCAAACAACACACGAAAAGCAGAATCTGTCAAAAACAGAACAGTGTGTAGCAATCTGTAACTCTGTAATACTTCTGGCACTCTAAAAATCCTACCAAAATAGGACGTTCTGGGAAATTTGTCTATTGATGTACAGCAAAACGAATCAACGAAAATTCACGTTTCTGTGAATTACTAAAATTATTTTCGTGCGTGCAAAGTTTCTGTTTTTCAGCAGAATCAAATTAACTATCACCATAGGTTATCCTATAGGTTCTACTTGGCACAAACACTAATTAAAACATGAAAACACATCTAAATAGAAGGTAGATGCAAAACTTATTACTAAACATAAGCAAAAACAAAGAAACTAAAATAGAAATTGGGTTGCCTCCCAACTAGCGCTATCGTTTAATGCCCCTAGCTAGGCATAAAAGCGAGAAAAGATCTAAGTAATGCCATCTTTGGCACTCAATTCATAAGTAGCTCGCATGATAAATTCATAAGGTAATTTGACTTTCTTTCTTGGAAAGTGCTTCATGCCTTTCCTTAATGGAAATTGGAATCTAATATTCCCTTCCTTCATATCAATAATTGCACCAATCGTTCTAAGGAAATGTCTACCAAGAATAATAGGATAAGAAAGATTGCAATCTATATCAAGAACTATAAAATCTACGGGGACCAAATTCCTATTTGCAACAATGGGAACATCATTGATCCTTCACATTGGCTTTTTAGTTGTGGAATCCGCACGGTGCAAATTTAAAGAGCAATCATCAAGATCATGGAAACCTAGAATATCACATAAAGTTTTCGGAATCGTGGAAACACTAGCACCCAAATCACACAAAGCATAATACTCATGATTATTAATTTTAAGCTTTATATTAGGTTCCCACTCATCGTTAAGTTTTCTAGGTATAGAAACTTCCAATTTAAGTTTTTCATCAAAAGATTGCATCAAGGCATCAACAATATGTTTGGTAAAAGCTTTATTTTGACTATAAGCATGAGGAGAATTCACAACGGATCGCAACAAGGAAATACAATCTTCTAAAGAACAATTATCATAATTAAATTCCTTGAAATCCAAGATAGTGGGTTCAATGCTATTTAAAGTCTTGACCTCTCCAATCCCACTTTTACCAAATTTAGCATCAAGATCTAAAAACTACGAATCATTGGGACGCCTTTTAACTAAAGTTGACTCATCTCCAGTCCCATCATTATTAAGATTCATATTGCAAAACAAAGATCTAATAGGGGACACATCAATAACTTTAAGATCTTCATCATTATTTTCATGGAAACTAGAAGAACACGCCTTTACAAAGCAATCTTTCTTAGCACGCAATCTAGCGGTTCTTTCCTTGCACTCATCAATGGAAATTCTCATATCTTTGAGAGACTCATTGATATCATGCTTAGGAGGAGTAGATCTAAGTTTCAAAGAATCAACATCAAGTGAAAGTCTATCAACGTTCCTAGCCAAATCATCAACTTTAAGCAATTTTTCTTCAAGCATGGCATTAAAATTCTTTTGAGAGATCATAAATTCTTTCACACTATTCTAAAAATCAGAGGGCATCTTATTATAATTACCATAAGAATTATTGTAGGAATTTCCATAATTACTAGAGGAATTACTAGGGAACGGTCTAGGATTAAAGTTTCCTCTATAGGCATTGTTACCAAAATTATTTCTACCAACAAAATTCACATCCATAGATTCATTACTATTCTCAATCAAAGTAGACAAAGGCATATCATTGGGATCAATAGAAGCACTCTTAGTAGCAAACAATTTCATAAGTTCATCCATCTTTCCACTCAAAACATTAATTTCTTCTATAGCATGCGCTTTTTTACTAGTAGATCTTTCGGTGTGCCATTGAGAATAATTAGCGATAATATTATCAAGGAGTTGTGTAGCTTCTCCTAAGGTGATTTCCATAAACGTGCCTCCTGCGGCTGAATCTAAAAGATTTCTAGAAGCAAAATTCAATCCGGCATAAAAATTTTGTATGATCATCCATAAATTCAAACCATGAGTACGGCAATTGCGAATCATCAATTTCATTCTTTCCCAAGATTGGGCAGCATGCTCATGCTCAAGTTGTTTAAAATTCATAATATCGTTCCTAAGAGAGATGATCTTAGCGGGTACTTAGAGATAAAAGCATCTTTGCACTTATTCCATGAATTGATACTATTCTTAGGCAAAGACGAAAAGCAAACTTTAGCACGATCTCTTAGTGAAAACGGAAATAACTTCAATTTAACATTATCATTATCCGTATCTTTCTTCTTTTGCATCTCACACAAATCAACAAAGTTGTTTAGATGGGTAGCGGCATCTTCACTAGGAAGCCCGGATAATTGATCTTTCATAACAAGATTCAGCAAAGCAGCATTGATTTCACAAGACTCGACATCATTAAGAGGAGCAATCGGAGTACTAAGGAAATCATTATTATTGGTATAGGAAAAATCACACAATTTGGTATTATCTTGCGCCATCTCGACAAGTAATCCAACACACAAGCAAACAAAAAGGCAAGCGAAAGAGAGAGGAGGTTGGGAAAGAGAGGGCAAATAAAACGGCAAGGGTGAAGTGGGGGAGAGGAAAATGAGAGGCAAATGGCAAATAATATAAATACGAAGGAGATGAGTTTGTGATGGGTACTTGTTATGTCTTGACTTGAGCGAAGACCTCCCCAGCAACGGCGCCAGAAATCCTTCTTGCTACGTCTTGAGCTTGCGTTGGTTTTCCTTGAAGAGGAAAGGGTGATGCAGCAATAGTAGCGTAAGTATTTCCCTCAGTTTTTGAGAACCAAGGTATCAATCCAGTAGGAGGCTCCTCAAAAGTCCCACGCACCTACACAAACAAACAAGAACTCGCAACCAACGCAATAAAGGGGTTGTCAATCCCTTCACGGCCACTTGCGTAAGTGAGATCTGATAGAGATAATATGATAAGATAAATATATTTTTGGCATTTTATAATATAGATTGGAAAAGTAAAGATGCAAATAAAAGTAGATTGAAAACTTATATGATAAAAGATAGACCCGGGGGCCATAGGTTTCACTAGTGGCTTCTCTCAAGATAGCATAAGTATTACGGTGGGTGAACAAATTACTGTCAAGCAATTGATAGAAAAGCGAATAATTATGAGATTATCTAGGCATGATCATGTATATAGGCATCACGTCCGTGACAAGTAGACCGACTCCTGCCTGCATCTACTACTATTACTCCACACATCGACTGCTATACAACATGCATCTAGAATATCAAGTTCATAAAGAACAGAGTAACGCATTAAGAAAGATGACATGATGTAGAGGGATAAACTCATGCACTATGATATAAACCCCATCTTTTTATCCTCGATGGAAACAATACAATACATGCCTTGCTGCCCCTGCTGTCACTGGGAAAGGACACCGCAAGATTGAACCCAAAGCTAAGCACTTTTCCCATTGCAAGAAAGATCAATCTAGTAGGCTAAACCAAACTGATAATTCAAAGAGACTTGCAAAGATAACTTAATCACACATAAAAGAATTCAGAGGAGATTCAAATATTTCTCATAGATAAACTTGATCATAAACCCACAATTCATCGGATCTCGACAAACACACCGCAAAAAGAGTTACATTGAATAGATCCCCAAGAAGATCGAGGAGAACATGGTATTGAGATTCAAAGAGAGAGAAGAAGCCATCTAGCTAATAACTATGGACCCCAAGGTCTGTGGTAAACTACTCACAACTCATCGGAGAGGCCTTGGAGATGATGTAGAGGCCCTCCGTGAACGATCCCCCCCCCCCCGGCAGAGCGCCGACGAAGGCTCCAAGATGGGATCTCGCAGATACAGAAGGTTACGGCGGTGGAAATAGTTTTTGTTGGTCGCTTCTGATGTTTTCGGGGTAGATGGGTATATATAGGAGGAAGAAGTAGGTCGGTGGACGCCCGAGGGGCCCACGAGACAGGGGGCACACCCAGTAGGGGGGCGCCCTCCACCCTCGTGGCCGCCTCGTTTATTTCTTGACTTCCACTCCAAGTCATCTGGATCACGTCCGTTCCAAAAATCACGCTCCCGAAGGTTTCATTCCGTTTGGACTCCGTTTGATATTCCTTTTCTTTGAAACACTGAAATAGGCAAAAAAACAGCAATACGGTTTGGGCCTCCGGTCATTAGGTTAGTCCCAAAAATGATATAAAAGTGTAAAGTAAAGCCCATAAACATCTAAAACAGGTAATATAATAGCATCGAACAATCAAAAATTATAGATACGTTGGAGACGTATCAGCTGGGCCCCACCCGCAATCTTGTGGCCACCTAAGTATCCAAGGGAGAAACGCTAGGGGATGACACATTTCTAGAAACGCGTATGACTTCAGAGTTTTTAACCTGCCATGTAGGCGGTCAACGACGACTCAGCCATATGGTGGGGTTAAAATGCCACAAGGCAGGGCGTTAATGAAAAGGGTCAGATCAAGCTAAAAATTTAGAAAGAGGTCATTTTCTGCCAATGTTTTCCAACAAGGTCACAATAGTTATTTTTGCCATCCTATGCAGCTAAATGGTTCATTCCCACTACCTCTATTATCTTAACATGCACACTAGCCTTCTCTTCAAAGACCCACCACAACATGTATGTGAATTTTTCTTCCATTATTAGTTAATCTCATGCACTTTCACTCAACATGCATGGGAAAAAGTTTTCCATTATGTGATTGATGGTGTCCTAGAGTAGGGGGTACCATCCTAGTTGGCCCATAGTCCAAGGGCCAAGCCTACAGCCCACTGGTACGTCTCCAACGTATCTATAATTTTGATTGTTCCATGCTATTATATTATCATTCTTGGATGTTTTACAATCATTTTATAGCAACTTTATATCATTTTTTGGGACGAACTTATTGACATAGTGCCAGTGCCAGTTCCTGTTTTTGCTTGTTTTATACTTCGCAGGATATCAATACCAAACAAAGTCCAAACGCAGAGAAAAGTTTTGGTGATTTTTCTGGACCAGAAGACACTAGATGGGCCAAAGAAGTACTAGAGGGGTGCCTCGAGGGGGCACAACCCACCTGGGCGCGCCTGGGGGCCCAGGCATGCCCTGGTTGGTTGTGCCCACCTTGATGGCCTCCCACACCGCCTCTTTGCTCTATAAATACCGCAATATTCTAGAAACCTTAGGGGAGTCGATGAAAAACAATTCCAGCCGTCGCAAGTTCCAGAAACCACAGATCCAATCTAGACACCATCACAGAGGGGTTCATCATCCTCATTGGTGCCTCTCCGATGATGCGTGATTAGTTCATTGTAGACCTATGGGTCCGTAGTTAGTAGCTAGATGGCTTCCTCTCTCTCTTTTGATTCTCAATATAATGGTATCTTGGGGATCTATTTTATGTAACTCTTTCTGCGGTGTGTTTGTTGGGATCCGATGAACTTTGAGTTTATGATCAGATCTATGTTTTTATCCATGAAAGTTATATGAGTCCTTTGATCTCTTATATGCATGATTACTTATAGCCTCGTATTTTGCTACGTCTTGAGCTTGCGTTGGTTTTCCTTGAAGAGGAAAGAGTGATGCAGCAAAGTAGCGTAAGTATTTCCCTCAATTTTTGAGAACCAAGGTATCAATCCAGTAGGAGGCTCTACAAAAGTCCCACGCACCTACACAAACAAACAAGAACCTCGCAACCAACGCAATAAAGGGGTTGTCAATCCCTTCACAGCCACTTGCGAAAGTGAGATCTGATAGAGATAATATGATAAGATAAATAATTTTGGTATTTTTATAATATAGATTGGAAAAGTAAAGATGCAAATAAAAGTAGATAATAAACTTATATGATAAAAGATAGACCCGGGGGGCATAGGTTTCACTAGTGGCTTCTCTCAAGATAGCATAAGTATTACGGTGGGTGAACAAATTACTTTCGAGAAATTGATAGAAAAGCGCATTGTTATGAGATTATCTAGGCATGATCATGTATATAGGCATCACGTCCGTGAAAAGTAGATCGACTCCTGCCTACATTTACTACTATTAGTCCACACATCGACCGACTCCTTCCTGCATCTAGAGTATTAAGTTCATGAAGAACAGAGTAACGCATTAAGAAAGATGACATGATGTAGAGGGATAAACTCATGCAATATGATATAAACCCCATCTTTTTATCCTCGATGGCAACAATACAATACGTGCATTGCTGCCCCTGCTGTCACTGGGAAAGGACACCGCAAGATTGAACCCAAAGCTAAGGACTTCTCCCATTGCAAGAAAGATCAATCTAGTAGGCCAAACCAAATTGACAATTCGAAGAGACTTGCAAATATAACTTAATCACACATAAAAGGATTCAGAGGAGATTCAAATATCTCTCATAGATAAACTTGATCATAAACCCACAATTCATCGGATCTCGACAAACACACCGCCAAAAGAGTTTCATAGAATAGATCTCCAAGAAGATCGAGGAGAACTTTGTATTGAGATTCAAAGAGAGAGAAGAAGCCATCTAGCTAATAACTATGGACCCGAAGGTCTGTGGTAAACTACTCACAACTCATCGGAAGGGCCTTGGAGATGATGTAGAGGCCCTCCATGGTCGATTCCCCCTCCGACGGAGCGCCGACGAAGGCTCCAAGATGGGATCTCACGGATACAGAAGGTTGCAGCGGTGGAATTAGGTTTTCGTGGTCTGTTCTGATGTTCTCGGGGTACGTGGTATATATAGGAGGAAGAAGTAGGTCGGTGGACGCTCGAGGGGCCCATGAGGGTGGGGGCACGCCCACTTCCCGGGGGCTTGCCGGGCACCCTCGTGGCCGCCTCCTCTGTTGCTTGACTTCCACTCCAAGTCCTCTAGATCACGTTCGTTCCAAAAGTCACGCTCCCGAAGGTTTCATTCCGTTTTGACTCTGTTTGATATTCCTTTTCTTCGAAACACTGAAATAGGCAAAAAAAGAGCAATTCGAGCTGGGCCTCCGGTTAGTAGGCTAGTCCCAAAATGATATAAAAGGGTAACATAAAGCCCATAAACATCAAAAACGGGTAATATAATAGCATGGAACAATCAAAAAATATAGATACGTTGGAGACATATCCAGCATCCCCAAGCTTAATTCCTGCTCGTCCTAGAGTAGGTAAATGATAAAAACATAATTTTTGATGCGGAATTCTACCTAGCATAATTCTCAATGTAATTTTCTTTATTGTGGCATGAGTTTCAGATCCAAATGATTCAAAATAAAAGTTCATATTGACATAATAAATAGTAATACTTCAAGCATACTAACTAAGCAATCATGTCTTCTCAAAATAACATGGCTAAAGAAATTTATCCCTACAAAATCATATAGTCTGGTTGTTGCTCTATCTTCATCACACAAAGTATTTAATCATGCACAACCCCGATGACAAGCCAAGCAATTGTTTAATACTTTAGTAATCTCAAACTTTTTCAACCTTCACGCAATACATGAGCGTGAGCCATGGACATAGCACTATATGTGGAAGAGAATGGTGGTTGTGGAGAATACAAAAAGGAGAAGATAGTCTCACATCAACTAGGCATATCAACGGGCTATGGAGATGCCCATTAATAGATATCAATGTGAGTGAGTAGGGATTGCCATGCAACGGATGCACTAGAGCTATAAATATATGAAAGCTCAACAAAATAAACTAAGTGGGTGTGTATCCAAATCGCTTGCTCATGACGACCTAGGGCATTTTGAGGAAGCCCATCATTGGAATATACAAGCCAAGTTCTATAATGAAAAATTCCCACTAGTATATGAAAGTGACAACATAGGAGACTCTCTATCATGAAGATCATGGTGCTACTTTGAAGCACAAGTGTGGTAAAAAGGATAGTAGCATTGTCCCTTCTCTCATTTTTTTATTTGTACTTTCTCTTTTTTTTTTGCCTTTCTTTTTTTTAAAAGTACAAAGTCTCATCCCGACTTGTGGGGGAATCATAGTCTCCATCATCCTTTCCTCACTGGGACAATGCTCTAATAATGAAACATCACACTTTTATTTACTTACAACTCAAGATTACAACTCGATATTTAGAACAAGATATGACTCTATATGAATGCCTCCAGCGGTGTACCGGGATATGCAATGAATCAAGAGTGACCTGTATGAAAATTATGAAGGTGTCCATGCCACAAATACGATGTCAACTACATGATCATGCAAAGAGCAATATGACAATGATGATGCGTGTCATATAAACGGAACGGTGGAAAGTTGCATGGCAAAATATCTCGGAATGGCTATGGAAATGCCATAATAGGTATGTATGGCGCCTGTTTTGAGGAAGGTATATGGTGGGTCTATGGTACCGGCGAAAGTTGTGCGGCACAAGAGAGGCTACCAATGGTGGAAGGGTGAGAGTGCGTATAATCCATAGACTCAATATTAGTCATAAAGAACTCATATACTTATTGCAAAAATCTACAAGTCACTTAAAACAAAGTACTACGCACATGCTCCTAGGGGGATAGATTGGTAGGAAAATAGCATCGCTCGTCCCCGACCGCCACTCATAAGGAAGACAATCAATAAATAAATTGTGCTCCAACTTCATCACAAAGTGGTTCACCATACGTGCATGCTACGGGAATCACAAACTTCAACACAAGTATTCTTTAAATTCATAATCACCCAATTATCATGACTCTAATATTACCACCTCTATATCTCAAAACAATTATCAAGTATCAAATTGATCATAGCATCCAATTCACTTTCTATAATAGTTTTTATTATATCCAACATGGATGCCCGTCATTCTAGGACCAATTTTATAATCATAGTAAATACCATGCTGTTCTAAGAGACTCTCAAGATAATATAAGTGAAGCATGAGATATCAACAATTTCTACAAAATTAAGCCATCGCCGTGCTCTAAAAGATATAAGTGAAGCACTAGAGCAAAAACTATCTAGCTCAAAAGATATAAGTGAAGCACATAGCGTATTCTAATAAATTATAAATCAAGTGGGCTTCTCCCAAAAGGTGTGTACAGCAAGGATGATTATGGTAATCTAAAAAGCAAATACTAATATCATACAAGACGCTCCAAGCAAAAACACATATCATGTGGCGAATAAAAATGTAGCTCCAAGTAAAGTTACCGATAGACGAAGACAAAAGAGGGGATGCCTTCCGGGGCATCCCCAAGCTTAGGCTTTTGGTTATCCTTGAATATCATGGGGTGCCATGGGCATCCCCAAGCTTAGGCTCTTACCACTCCTTATTCCATAGTCCATCAAATCTTTACCCAAAACTTGAAAACTTCACAACACAAAACTCAACAGGAAATCTCATAAGCTCCGTTAGTGCTAGAAAGAAAAAACACCACATAAAGTACTGTAATGAACTCATTCTTTATTTATATTGGTGTTAAACCTACTGTATTCCAACTTCTCTATGGTTCATACCCCCCAATACTAGCCCTAGATGCATCAAAATAAGCAAACAACACACAAAAAACAGAATCTGTCAAAAACAGAACAGTCTGTAGCAATATGTAATTCTCGAATACTTCTGGAACTTTAGAAATCCTACCAAAATAGGAAGTCCTGGGAAATTTATCTATTGATCTACAACAAAAAGAATCAACGCAAAAGCATGTTTCTTAGAATTACTAAAATTATTTTCGTGCACGTAAAGTTTCTGTTTTTCAGCAGAATCAAATTAACTATCACCGTAGGTTATCCTATAGGTTCTACTTGGCACAAACAGTAATTAAAACATAAGAACACATATAAACAGAAGCTAGATGAAAATTTTATTACTAAACAGAAGAAAAAACAAAAAAACAAAGGTAAAATTGGGTTGCCTCCCAACTAGCACTATTTTTAACGCTCCAAGCTAGGGATAGAAGTGAGGATAGATCTAAGTAGTGCCATAATAATAAGATAGATCACGAAAACTCATCTATACATTCAGCAGCAAGTTTTCTTTGAGGCAAACAAAAGTAATCAAAAGGGCTAAATTTAATTGGACAAGAGTCCCCAAGATCAACCTCAGGAGGTATGGGTTCCTCCTTGGGCCCTTCATAATGCACAACAAATTCATCAGTATAAACATTCTTTTGACAGAACCTCTTGAGTCTACACTCAAGAGAATATCCTAGCTCATTATTTTGAATAGCAAAATCATTATTGAGTTCAGAAATTTTATCAATTAGAACAGTGGTAGGACCCTTTTTTCTAAGGTTTTCATTAAAAGCAATATAGTCCAAAGATTGGAAATGCATAATTTCCTCTTGATCGAAGAGGATCGCCTCTATGGGAGGACGACCGGCGTCCACCCTATAGTGCGCAAAAATTTCTTTGGCTTCTTTTATTATAAATCTAAACTCATGTGCCAAAAAGATAGTAGCTGCGTGCTTAACAGAAGAATGCTTAATATTAGAAAATTCTAGGAAAATACTTTGTATGAAAGTATGCATGTGCATAAACTGTCTTTCAATTTCAATTATTAGCATGGTGATAGCATCCGCAAGACTACTAGTTCTATGCAAGATAGAACTACCCATAGAAGGTAAAGCACCGGCATAAGTAAAGAAATCTTGAATAACCCCTTTTCATATAATATTACCACTACCGTTTCGAAACTTTTTAGTATGCAAGATAGGGGGTTCTTCAGCAAGAGCATCAGAATTATCCATGTTATCATTATTGTCCAAACCGACGATAATCTCCCCAATTTCAGACATAATGGCAGACAAAAGCGAGGAGGAAAAAGAGGGCAAATGGAAATAGAGGGCAAATAAAATGACAAGAGTGAAGTGGGGGAGAGTAAAACGAGAGGCAAATGACAAATAATGTAATGCGAGGGATATGAGTTTGTGATGGGTACTTGGTATGTCTTGACTTGAGCGAAGACCTCCCCGGCAATGGCACTAGAAATCCTTCTTGCTACGTCTTTAGCTTGCGTTGGTATTCCTTGAAGAGGAAAGGGTGGTGAAGCAAAGTAGCGTAAGTATTTCCCTCAGTTTTTGAGAACCAAGGTATCAATCCAGTAGGAGGCTCCTCAAAAGTCCCACGCACCTACAAAAACAAACAAGAACCTCGCAACCAAGGCAATAAATGGGTTGTCAATCCCTTCACGGCCACTTGTGAAAGTGAGATCTGATAGAGATAATATGATAAGATAATTTTTTTTGGTATTTTTATGATATAGATTGGAAAAGTAAAGATGCAAATAAAAGTAGATAATAAACTTATATGATAAAAGATAGACCCGGGGGCCATAGGTTTCACTAGTGGCTTCTCTCAAGATAGCATAAGTATTACTGTGGGTGAACAAATTACTGTCGAGCAATTGATAGAAAACCGCATAGTTATGAGATTATCTAGGCATGATCATGTATATAGGCATCAAGTCCATGACAAGTAGATCGACTCCTGCCTGCATCTACTACTATTATTCCACACATCGACCGACTCCTGCCTGCATCTAGAGTATTAAGTTCATGAAGAACAGAGTAATGCATTAAGAAAGATGACATGATGTAGAGGGATAAACTCATGCAATATGATATAAACCCCATCTTTTTATCCTCGATGGCAACAATACAATACGTGCCTTGCCGCCTCTGCTGTCATTGGGAAAGGACACCTCAAGATTGAACCCAAAGCTAAGCACTTCTCCCATTGCAAGAAAGATCAATCTAGTAGGCCAAACCAAACTGATAATTCAAAGAGACTTGCAAAGATAACTTAATCACACATAAAAGAATTAAGAGGAGATTCAAATATTTCTCATAGATAAACTTGATCATAAACCCACAATTTATCGGATCTCGACAAACACACCGCAAAAAGAGTTACATCGAATAGATCTCGAAGAAGATCGAGGAGAACTTTGTATTGAGATTCAAAGAGAGAGAAGAAGCCATCTAGCTAATAACTATGGACCCGAAGGTCTGTGGTAAACTACTCACAACTCATCGGAAGGGCCTTGGAGATGATGTAGAGGCCCTCCATGGTCGATTCCACCTCCGGTGGAGCACCAACTAAGGTTCCAAGATGGGATCTCGCGGATACAGAAGGTTGCGGCGGTGGAATTAGGTTTTCATGGTCTGTTCTGATGTTCTCAGGGTACGTGGGTATATATAGGAGGAAGAAGTAGGTCCGTGGATGCTCGAGGGGCCCACAAGGGTGGGGGGCGCGCCCACTTTCGGGGGGCACGCCGGGCACCCTCGTGGTCGCCTCCTCTATTGCTTGACGTCCACTCCAAGTCTCCCGGTTTGCATTTGTTCCAAAAAGATCGCTCCTGAAGGTTGCATCCCGTTTGGACCCCGTTTGATATTCCTTTTCTTCCAAACACTGAAATAGGCAAAAAAAACAACAATTCGGGCTGGACCTCCGGTTAGTAGGTTAGTCTCAAAAATGATATAAAAGTGTAAAGTAAAGCCCATAAACATCCAAAACGGGTAAATATAATAGCATGGAACAATAAAAAGTTATAGATACGTTGGAGATGTATCATATTTATTCTTTGAATCTTTGGTTTAGTTAGGCCGACTAGATCGATTTTTCTTGCCATGGGAAAAGGTGCTTTGTGATGGGTTCGATCTTACGGTGCTCGATCCCAGTGATAAAAGGAGCAATGACACATATGTATCATTGCTATTAAGGATAACAAGATGGGGTTTATTCCTATATGAGTAGATCTTGTCTACATCATGTCATCGTTTTTATTGCATTGCTCCGTTTCTCCATGAACTTAATACACTAGATGCATGCTGCATAGCGGTCGATGCGTGGAGTAAAAGTAGTATATGCAGGTAGGAGTTGGTCTACTAATCTTGGACGTGATGCCTATATAATGATGATTGCCTAGATATCATCATGATTATTTGAAGTTCTATGAATTGCCCAACAGTAATTTGTTTACCCACCGTATGCTATTTTTCTCAAGAGAAGCCACTAGTGAAATATACGGCCTCCGAGATCTATTTTTATTCGCTTTTATTTTCAGATCTATATTTCAAAAAACCCAAAAATACTTTGCTGCACTTTATTTTATTCGCGATCTACTTATCCAATCTACTACAATTTTTATCCTGTCAACTCGCCAATTTCTGGCACCGGTACCCGGAAGGGCTTGATAGCCCCTTTAACACGTCGGGTTGCAAGTATTGGTTCTTTGTGTGCAGGTAACATTTACATAGTGTTGCTTGGTTCTCCTACTGGTTCGATAACCTTGATCTCATCACTAAGGGAAATACCTACCGTTGTTGTGCTGCATCATCCCTTTCTCTTTGGGGAAATACCGACGTAGTTCAAGCCGACATCAAAAGGAATTTCTAGCACCGTTGCCCAGAGACATCGTCAACATATACCAGGTTCCTAATCACAAATCCCATCTCCTTGCAATCTACATTATTCTCCATTTGCCTCTCGTTTTCCTCTCCTCACTTCACAAAAAAATGTCGTTTTATTCGCCCTCTTTTTTGTTCGTCGTTTTCTCGTCAGATCTGTTTTTGTGTGCAACTTCGCTCGTCACTTTTGGTCACTATGGATAGTTCTTCCTCTATTGCATGCACCCCCAAGAACGAGGTTCTCAATTTCAAACAAAGGGAGGGGAGAATTTAAAAGATGCTTAGTATAGAATTTGTAATGCTCACAATAGATCTAGTCGTAAGCAATCTACCGTTGTTCTTCTTCGTTGGGGTTGCCGACTCCGGCTCTGGCTGGACTGCTACTGCTGCCGCCCCATCCACCAGGTTCGCCTCCCCCTGGTACAATGTGGGTCGGGGCATCCTGGAGCCAGGTGGTTCACTCTGGGTCAGAATCGGTCGCCGTGTGGCTGGGCAGGCTTCTCGGTGCCATCCGCGCCGCTGGCTGCTCTGGAGCATGGTGCGTCCTCAGGTGCTTCGCAGGCCGTGGTGGAAGAGCAGGTGGATTGCTATTTCATGGAGTCGGGGCCAGACCTCTATGCTATGGAGGAGGAGTTGGCTCGTGCGGTGGTGGCCTCCGTGGTCGGCCTGCGGCAGGTGGCGGATATGGCGGCGGCGACTGCCGCCATTGTGGAGGAGTTCGATCTAGCGCCGCTGGACATGTCGATCAGGGAGTTCTACCCGGAGGATTTTTTTGGTGCTCTGTCACTCGGTGGAAATCAGCAACATGTTGATCAGGAGGGGTAGGGCAGGCACGCTGTAATTTGACCTCTTGCTGAGGTTGTGGTCTCACTGGGCTCGAGCGACGACAATCTCCATGTTGTTCCTCATCCCGCTGGCCCTGTGGGGCGTGCTGGCGAACGCTTGGACCAGGAGGACGGCGGACACTCTGCTCCATGGCCTGGGCATTGTGGTTAAGGTGGCGGCGACTACAGAGGTGCGGAATGACATGTTGGGGTTTCGGGTGTGGCTGCATACTGATGATCCAGCAAGAATCCCATCCCGTCGCATTCTCGTCGTCGAGGAGCCGGACAGGAGGAGTGCTCGGGCCTTGAATGTGGTCGAAGAGGCAGACACGTTGTGTATCCGATCTCCATCATCCAGGAGGAGGGGGTCGTCTGGTTGTGGCTGCAGGTGGGTGCGCCTCCGCCACCGCCATCGTTGCCGCCTTCGGAGGGGAGTTGTCACGGTGGTCTTGGGGCTGGTGATGCTCGCGGAGGCCGTGGGCCTGCTGCTGCGGGCGGGCAGGCTCTGTTGTCGCCTTCCCTCGGGGGCTCATCGGCAGCGGCCGCATCAGCGGGTTCGGTGCCATTCCAGGGGCGTCAATGGGAGGTTCAAACTGGTCTCCAGGATGGTTAACAAAGGCAAAAAAAGTGGTGGGGGCCCAGGGGTGGATGACACGGTCTGCGCCATCTTGGGGCCAGGCGAGACAGAGGCTTATAGCTCGGATGGCTCGATTCGTCCGTTGGAGGCCGACCCTGGGGGCGAAGAAGTTGGTAGCTGGAATCCACCCTCTGTGGAAAGTGTTGTGGGACTCAAGAGAGATTCTGTAGGGCCTCGGGTGGTGTGTGGCTCTCTGCAGGCCGACAGTAGTGGCGGGCCTGGGGTGGCGTGTGGCTCTCTGCAGGCCGACAGTAGTGGCGGGCCTGGGCAAAGTGCTTTACAGCCAATGGGTTTGGAGGATCCGCCTGCCTCACCAGGGGCTTCGCGGGTTACCAAGCTCGGGCAGTGGGCCCTAACCCTACAAGAGGAGGAAACAACAAGCGCGCAGGCTAGCAACGAGATTCTCACGTGGACCGAGGAGGATTTGGGAGTTTCCGCCAGTTCACGATTGGTGGGATCATGGGTCAGGGAAATCAAAGGAAGTGGACTTGCAGTGCATGCAGATGGGACGTGCCCATGCACGCAGGGATGTAGAGAGGGCTGGTTCTCGGTGAGTTTATCTAAGCAGGCTGTCACGCCGGTGGTGGATACGGCCATGACAAATCTTCTCTAGAACCAGCCTTCGCCCAGGGAGCAGGTTGCCTGATCTGCTCTAAGCTGTGGCAGGCGCTTTCATCGCTGTTGTCGCAACCCAGGACTAGGGATCCTCCTAAGAAACAACGGAAGCCAAGCCATAAGCGGCCACCGGTTACCTCTCCCCGGCGGAGCGTGAGGCTCGCCAACGGAGGACATGGATCAAAGGCATCCAAGCATCATTCGGTGCTAATGAGGAAGTTGTGCCTCGCGCATGAAGAGGATGTCATCACGGATGATGCTCTACAAGCCTACGTGGACTTGTTTGACAAGCCACTGGCGGAGATCCACGTTAAGGCAATTTTAGCCCTGTTCGGTTGGGACTCGTCGGTGCTTCCGCTGGTCGGGGACGAGGAAGAGGTGGTAGTTGGTTCATAGTGCTTTGGCGCACCATGGTAGTAGTGGTGGGTCTTCGGTATGGCTACACAACCCCCAAAAATGTTAGTGTGGAATGTGCACGGACTTAACTCCCCGGCACGGCGTAGCTCGGTGTATCAGGTAGTAGAGGCAGCCCGTGTGAGCATTGTGTGCCTTCAAGAGACTAAGATGGAGGTCATGATGAACGAAATTGTAAAGCAATGTCTGGATAATAGATTTGAAGACTTTTACTATGTGCCAGCCGTAGGCATGCGTGGTGGTATCCTACTGGCTTGGGATAGATTGGTAGTCTCGGCCTCTAATAGACACGTTACGGCAAACACACTGACTGCTCTCTTTAAGCAAGAAGGAGAGGCCATGTGGTGGTTGACGGGAGTGCATGGGCCGCAAAGTGACGTGGAGAAGGTGGAGTTTCTACAAGAGCTGAGAGAGGTGTGTGATCTTCATGTGGGACCGTGGTCACTCATGGGGGATTTCAACCTATTGGTAAACCCGGAAGACAAGAATAAAGCCACAACTAGTCAAAGTATGATGGCTAGGTTCCGGTCATTGCTCAATTCCTTGGAGCTCAAGGAGTTATACTTGAACGGCAGGAGATACACGTGGTCAAACGAAAGGAGAAACCCCACCTTGGAGAAAATAGACCACATCTTTGTCTCAAACTCTTGGGAATACATCTATCCACGCAACTTGTTGACTGCTCTGGGCTCGGCAGTCTCAGTCACTAACCCCTTTTTGTGGATCTGGATGCAGACTTTCACTTGGGCAAACGCTTCAAATTTGAGAGCTTCTGGCCAAAACCGAGGGCTTCCTTGACACAGTTCAGGAGGCATGGCATGTTGTTCCATCGGTGGGGAACCCGTTTTCAGACCTAGATAACAAGTTACATGCATCGGCCAAGGCATTGCAAAAGTGGAGTGATAGATGGATTGAGAACATTAAGCTCCAACTTTCTTTGGCGATGGAGATTATCGGGCGGTTAGACAAGGCAGCAGACACCCGCCATCTGTCGGATCACGAACATGGGCTGAGGAAGCTGCTAAAGAAGAAACTCTTAGGCCTCTACTCGCTAGAGCGGTCCATTGCGAGGCAGAGATCACGGATTTTGCAACTCAAAGAAGGGGAGGCGAACACGGCTTTCTTCCAGCGGCACACAAGGCATAGACAGAAGAAGAACGTGATTATGTCACTTAGCCATGAGGATGTGCTATACACAGGGCAAGATAACGTCGCAGCAGTGGTGGATGATTACTACGATGGGCTGTTTGGGTCTTCGGCACATCGGGCGGCCTCGATCAACCTGGACATGCTCGATCTCCCATCCCAGGATCTCACGCACCTCAAGGCGCCTTTCACAGTGGAGGAGGTCGAGAAGATAATCAAATCAATGTTGCTAGACAAGGCACCAGGTCCGGATGGTTTGACGGGTTGCTTCTTTGTGTCATGTTGGCACATAATCAGAGAGGACTTCATGAAGGCGCTCCAACAGTTCCATGGTGGTGACCTGAGAGGGCTGACATCCATCAACAAGGCCCTAGTTTCCCTTCTACCAAAGATGTATGGGCGGTGGACATTATGGATTTTTGGCCGGTGAGCCTAATAAGTGGGTCAGTGGAGATTTTTGACAAGATCCTAGCTAGCTGGCTAGCGGAGGACCTGCCGCGGCTAGTGGGGCACCACCATAGTGCATTCGTGCGTGGCCGGTCGCTTCACGATAACTTTATGTTGGTTTAATGCACTGCTAGGAGGCTTCGTGCTTTGATAAATCCGACAGTCCTACTTAAACTCGACATCACAAAAGAATTTGACACCATCCAGTGGCCATTCCTACTTGAGGTGTTGCGGAGGTTGGGATTCAGAGCCAAATGGGTAGCGTGGATGTGTTGACTGTTGGCACCTCCTCCATGAGGATTATGGTAAATGGACTGCCTGGAAGACCGATCTTGCCTTGCCAAGGCTTCAGGCAAGGGGACCCATTATCCCAAATGCTCTTCATATTGTGTATGGAACCACTTCGAGCACTCTTCCAGTACGCCATGGAAAAAGAGCTACTCGCGCCTTTTGCACGGTCAGGTCTAAAGCGGCGAGCATGCATATTCGTGGATATTTGGTAGCTTTTTTCAAGCCAAATGAACTGGATGCGCGAACTTGTGATGCTATACTGCACCTATTTGGTTAGGCCTCAAGCTTGGTGGTGAACAGAAACAAGAGCATGGCTATGCCAATTAGGTGCTCTCCGGATGAGATGGAAATGGTTACGAATATCTTGGGCTGCCCCTCTGGCCTCTTCCCTTGCAAGTACCTCGGGCTCCCGTTAACTCTAAGAAAGCAAACGGGTGCAACTCCAAGGATTGGTGGACAAGGTGGGAGACGTGTTGCTGCTATGGAAGGCCTCACTACTTCCAAGAAGTAGTCGGCTGCTTCTTATCCAATCAGTGCTATGTGCAGTCCCTGTGCACTCCATGTTGGCTCTGGATTTGCCAGCTAAGACAATCTCGGCTTTAGCAAAGATTTGCCGTGAGTTCCTTTGGTGCGGAAAGAAGGAGGTCCAAGGAGGAAGCTGCTCGATCTCCTGGGAGGTGGCGTGTAGGCCCAAGTGGGCAGGAGGTCGAGGAATAGCGAGCTTGAAAAGGCTCAACAAAGCACTCCAAGCTAGGTGGCCATGGCTGCAGAGGTATGACAAAGAAAGACCATGGGCAGAATTCCAGATCAACGTACCAGTGGAAGCAAAAGCTTTGGTGCAAGCGGCTGCAATTACGTTGGTAGGCGATGGGAAATCCACAATATTCTAGGAATATAAATGGTTAGATGGCTCCCGGATAAGCGACGTGGCACCTTTGATATACGACAGGATCCTACAGAGGGTTAGGAAGTCGATGAGGGTCTCGGAGGCCCTCGACAACAGCAGCTGGGTAGCAAACATTGGACCGGAGCTCTCAGCGGAAGCGCTACTTCAGTTCCTGATGCTATGGTCGAGGGTGATGGAGGTCTAGCTCAATGAGAATGTTGAAGACACAGTGCGATGGAGTTGGGAGAGCAACGGTCAATTCTCAGCGCGTTCGGCCTATGCCGCGAGGTTCTTGGGGCTGGAAGTGTCACCGAAGGCAGAGTTTACTTGGGGCTCTCGGGCACCGCTTCGCTGTCGTTTCTTCACGTGGCTAGCCTTAAAGAACAGGTGTTGGACCTCTGATCAGTTGGCCATGCAAGGATTACCTCACCAAGACTCATGCCCGCTATGCAGCCAAGAGGAGGAGACCATTGAACACCTCCTACTTGGATGTGTGTTCACGAGACAAATCTGGCATTGGTTGGGATTGATCACAGGTAGACTGGTCCTTGAGCCACTGGTAGGCGAGGAGCTAAGTGATTGGTGTATCAAACAAGACTCGGCTGGGCAGAACAGGAAAGCAACAAGAGCCAAGTGCCTATTGGAAATGTGGTTGATTTGGAAGCACAAGAATGACATTGTGTTCAACGGAGCAACACCTTCCGTCTCGAGAGTGCGACAACGGATTATGGAGGAGGCCCGACTATGGGAAAAGGCAGGGCTGCTCAAGGGTGGCGAGGATGGACTAGAGGTCAAAGTAGAGGTAGCAAGGTGGGAGGGTGAGACCTAGGAGGTAGAGAGCTTTGAATTGGTAGTGTAGGAAAATCCGGCATGTAAATACACCATGTAAATATGACTTTGGGGAGTCTATCCCCCTCCTTCTTTAATGAATGATACGCATGCTTGTGCATATTCGAGAAAAAAACCACTTGGTATAGAGTCGTCCTTGATACGATTACCGGTGGAAATTTCTTGATGTGTCCCTCTCTTGATGCTTTTAATGCTATGGGAAATTTAGTGGGATCACCACCTCTTATGGTTAATGAAACAACTTTCACTCTCGAGCATGTTATGGAAAGGCTAGATGCTATTGAAAAGAAAATGCTTACGAAGAACACATTGAGAACTTGGATAAAAAGATGCATAATTTTGCTATTAAAATTGGGTCAAAAGTGGGAGAAGTTCTTAAGTTGTTAAAAGATAAGGGGACCATAATTCATGAAAGAATTGAAGAAAGCCCATCTTAGATTGATAAATTGGAAGAAATCTTTAGTAATCTAAGCACGGCTTTCGCTTCCGCTAAAACAACTGAAAAAACTCCCATAAAAATTAGCAAAATTACTCAGGTTACCAAGAATAAGGGTGCAACTTATAGTAGTAATGATAAAGGAGACCTTAAGAAGATTAGTATTCACCCCAATTTTATTGAAGTGATAAGAGACTCTACCTACAAGAATGAATTTCTCAAACTTGTTCCTAGAAGTATTGTTGTTGAAAATCTATATGCTAAATCCTTGAAGAATTCTAAGTGTTTGATTGAAGAGTTGGAAAATAAAGATGGCAACACTTAGACCTTTGCAGTATGCCTAGCTAGGGGCATAAAACGATATCACTTGTTGGGAGGCAACCCAATGAATAAAATTTATTGTTGTCTTTTTCTTTATGTTCTTAAGTATTTGCACAATTATGCCTCTGTTATAGTTGTGTTTTTTGTGTTTGACTTAGTGTTTGTGCCAAGCAAAGCCTTTGGGATCATGTTGGGTGATAGTTGTTTTGATCTTGTTGAAAAACAGAAACTTTTGCGCCCAGTAAAATAATTATCATAAATCACAGAAACATGCTTTTGCTCTGAATTTTTAACACAAGATTTATATACAAACTGCTCACATTGTCCTAATTTTTCAGAATTTTTGGAGTTACATAAGTATACGAAGTATTCAAATTACTACATACTGTTCTATTTTTGGCAGATTCTGTTTTCTTTGCGTTTGTGTGCTTATTTCGATGAATCTGTGGTTTGTATTGGAGGGTATAAGCTATAGTAAAGTTGTAATATAGTAGATATAATCTTTACCTAATATTAAAGGGAGGATTGTTTCTCCACTTTTTTTGGTTTGTGGTGGGACCTAGATGTTTTTTCGTCCGTCATGGGATTAATATTTTTCGTCGGTCACAAATCCTCTCGAGCGAGTTTGCTTTTTGTTCCGTGAAAAAACAACAAAAAAAGTGCCCAGGTGGGACTCGAACCAGCGACCGGTTGCTGCTACCTCCACGTACCTAGCCACTCGACCAGGCTAACTATAATGGAAGGCTTGCAGTGCAGCCTTTAAAGAAAAGAGTGTCAGTGGCAAAGCAAAACATAAAAAAGGCTAACAAAAAATTGTGGGTGAGTGGAACCAATCACATGACCCTAGCCACTGTAGTTCTTCGTTTTTCCCTAAAAATAGCAGCGACAAATTTAAATTTTTTTAAGTTTCAAACATTTTTTGAAAAGAAGTGAACAAATTTTCAAATACTAAACAATTTTTGTATTTCTGGACAAATTTGAAAACAGGATTTTTTTTGAAAAATGAACTAAATTTGAAAATTTAAACATTTTTTAAGATTCTGAACATTTGTTCAGAAAAGAAAAAGAAACCTTGAGTGAGTAAATTGGGCTAGCTTGTACTTCTCTATATTACCTTCATCCATCATTATTAAGCCAAGTGCAATGAGTACGTCTGTTATTTTTGGGCCGTTCGATAAAAATGCTTGATTTATTTTCTCTAGCAGATTGTTATAGAGCACCAGCCAATGCATGCTATGGGTTTTCTTTCCTCCAATTGGTACATTGTATGCGGGCCCAATTATCCCATGTGGCAGCCAAAATGTAATATTTATGTGGAAACTGCTTCTTCACGCGGTCACTGGTACAGTTAGATGCATTTAATCTTCACGCGAGGTTGTCCCTTGGCCGTAGAGTTTTGGCCCTCGAGCGCTTTAAATTCATATGAGAGGGTTTATTTACTTATCAAATTAAATATTAGATTCTCATTTTCTTACACTAAATTTCATCGGTTTATATACGTTTGCAAGTTGTGTGAAAAATCAATAAACCGCTCCATGAATTGATAGAGAGTGATGAGTGGATATCGATTATCCCTGGAGAAACGAACACACAATTGTTTTGTTACAGATGAGCGGGAACATTTTTTTTGCGGGGGGAGCAGGAAGGATTTAACTCACATTTCTCAAAAAGAAGAAATTAAGTCCCAATGTTTTGGATGCTTTGTACGCGGGATTGTCCGTGAACATGAGATAGAGTATGTTATGAGACTATGGGATTATGATATAACTTAATATAAAATTGCAATTCGATCATGTCTAACTTGGCCGTGTTATATGTTCATCGACTGCACATTCACAACCCAGATTTAGGGTTAACACATATATATGATTATAAGTTCAAATATAGTGGGGGTGCCCTTAGGTTAATTGAGTGTGTCAGTTAAAACTACTTAATGAGTTGATATGTCGTGCTTGCACATCCAATGTTCCCTAAATTCAAGTACATAGCAATTTTTCTTCTGTTGCAACGCAGAGGCATATGTGCTAGTGCAAGAATAAAATATGAATTGGTTTGCAACAGTACTTAGAGTATTGATTTGCTTTGTTATACTAACAGATCTCACGAAGCTTTTGTTGAGTTTTGTGTGATTGAAGTTTTCAAGTTTTGGGTGAGATCACGATGGATGAAGGAATAAGGAGTAGGAAGAGCCTAAGCTTGGGGATGCCCCATGGCATCCCTAGCTATTATCTAAAAGAGAAGCAAGCAACTAAGCTTGGGGATGCCCGAGTGGCATCCCCTCTTTCTTCTAGCGACCATCGGTATTTTACTTGGAGCTATATTTTTATTCGTTACATATCATGAGTTTTGCTTGGAGCGTCTTGTATGATATGAGTCTTTGCTTGTTTTTATTTATATTTTGTATCATCTATCCTTGCTGTACACACCTATTGAGGGAGCCAAAATTATGCTATGACTTGTTAGAATTGCTCTCTATGCTTCACTTAAATCTTTATGAGCTATGGAATTGCTCTAGTGCTTCACTTATATCTTTTTTAGCATGGTGTGCTTTAGTATATTCAAAGAAATGCTCTCATGCTTCACTTGGATTTATTTGAGAGTTGGTAATTTTTTTAAAGAAATTCTCTCTTGCTTCACTTAAATTATTTTGAGAGAATAAATTTTCCATGCTCATGTTCCTCACTTAGATTTGTTTGAGCTATCAATAGCAACATATGAAATTACTCCCAAAGTGATAGATATTCATGGGGGATATAATAAAAACTTTCATGAAGATCATTGGACAAAATAAACTTGATTCTTTGTAATAGTTTTGTGATATGTTGATAGTGATATGTGAGTCATGTTAATGAGTAATTATGTTTTAGTAAGAATATTGGTGTTAAGGTTTGTGATTCTCTATGCAAGCACGCAAGTCAATAGTTATGCAATGAAGTTACATCCTACTTGTGGTGCATTATCGGTGTTAGTTATGCTTAATGCTTGCTTAAGAGATTTTTCGTTTCTTGGTTGGATGCTTCCCAATCTTTTGCTAGCCTTCACTTGCACTAAGTATGATCACTACTTGTGCATAAAAAATCCTTAAACCCGGTTTTGCCATAAGAGTCCACTATACCTACCTATACGCGGTATTTCCATGCCATTCTAAGCAAATTTGTATGAGCCATCTCTAATTTCAAAATAAATTTCCTTTTTGTGTGCTTGTACCGCTCATGAAACGGTAGGGGGTGGTTGATGTTTTTCCATGCTAGATGTGTTATTCTCAAGATGAGTGTTTATTCACTTGTCATTGCACGAGAGTACGACAAAGGTATTAGGGATGCCTAGTCCTAAAATGAAAAATGAATTTACTTTATGTTGTCAAATAATAAATTCCTTGGAAAGTGTTGGTATGGACGGTACCCGTGGATTCGGTTAGCCGTGGAATGTGAAAGTACGGTGGAAAAAGGAATAAACTTAACTTTCTGTTTGGGAACCGCCTGTGATATATCTAGCATGGAAAGTATTGGAAACTACTCGATTGTTTTCATTGAGAGGAAAGGCATGCCACCCAAAATGTTTTATCTCTATCTTTTTCGCTTTGAGCTTTAGCACCGCTACAAATCCCTACTTCCCTCTGCGAAGGGCCTTTCTATTTACTTTATGCAATTTTATTTTGAGTCTCCATTTTCTCTTATAAAGCACCAACTAAGGGGCACTATGATCGTACTTGAGCATTGGGTGTAGCTAATATGCGAGTGTGTTTCATGAATGGATCAATGAGTGAGCATAATGGGCTAGGGATAACTTGCTTAAGCATTGTTATTTTGAAAATACATAGTTGCTTATTGATATGCTTGAGTGTTGAAATCTTCATGTCAAAACTAGACTATTGCTTTGAATCATATAAAAGTCCAAATGTCCATGGTACAAAAAAAAATATTATGTGATGAACATGTTAGGCAACATTCCACATTAAAAAATTCTGTTTTTGTCATTTACCTACTCGAGGACGAGCAGGAATTAAGCTTGGGGATGCTGATACGTCTCCAACATATCTATAATTTTTTATTGTTCCATGTTGTTATATTATCATTCTTGGATGTTTTACAATCATTTTATAGAAACTTTATATCATTTTTTGGGACTAACCTAGTGACACAGTGCCCAATGTCAATTGTTGTTTTTTGCTTGTTTTTTACTTCGCTGGAAATCAATACCAAACAGAGTCCAAACACAGCAAAACATTTTGGTGATTTTTTCTGGACCAGAATTTTTTAATGTGGAATCATTAGATGGGCCAAAGAAGAAGGAGAAGGAGTAGAAGGAGAAGAAGGAGAAGAAGAAGGAGGAGAAGGAGAAGAAGGAGAAGAAGAAGAAGGAGGAGGAGGAGGAGGAGAAGGAGGAGAAGGAGAAGGAGGAGAAGGAGAAGG
>NC_057813.1:112626664-112786990 GCF_018294505.1 Triticum aestivum
AGAAGAAGAAGAAGAAGAAGAAGAAGAAGAAGAAGAAGAAGAAGAAGAAGAAGAAGAAGGAGAAGAAGAAGGAGAAGGAGAAGGAGAAGGAGAAGGAGAAGGAGAAGGAGAAGGAGAAGGAGAAGGAGAAGGAGAAGGAGAAGGAGAAGGAGAAGGAGAAGGAGAAGGAGAAGGAGAAGGAGAAGGAGAAGGAGAAGGAGAAGGAGAAGGAGAAGGAGAAGGAGAAGGAGAAGGAGAAGGAGAAGGAGAAGAAGAAGAAGAAGCAAAAGGAGAAGGAGAAGGAAGGAGAAGGAGAAGGAGAAGGAGAAGGAGAAGGAGAAGAAGAAGAAGTAGAAGGAGAAGGAGAAGGAGAAGAAGTAGAAGGAGAAGAAGAAGTAGAAGAAGATGAACATGATGGGCCAAAGAACTACCCAGGCGCGCCCTGGTGGGCTGTGCCCACCTTGGTGGCCTCCCGCATCGCCTCTATGCTCTATAAATACCCCAATATTCTAGAAATCCTAGGGGAGTCGACGAAAAACAATTCCAGCCGCCACAAGTTCTAGAAACCACAGATCCAATCTAGACACCATCACGGAGGGGTTCATCATCCTCATTGGTGCCTCTCCGATGATGCGTTAGTAGTTCATGGTAGACCTACGGGTCCATAGTTAGTAGCTAGATGGCTTCCTCTCTCTCTTTTGATTCTCAATACAATGGTCTCTTGGAGATCTATTTGATGTAACTCTTTTTGCGGTGTGTTTGTTGGGATCCGATGAACTTTGAGTTTATGATTAGATCTATGTTTTATCCATGAAAATTATTTGAGTCTTTTGGTCTCTTATATGCATGATTACTTATAGCCTCGTATTTCTTATTCGAATCTTTGGTTTAGTTAGGCCAACTAGATCAATTTTTCTTGAAGGAAATTTTAGTCTACACCATAAAAAACAAACCGGCGAGGACGGGTGACAACCCTAAAATTTATAGGCCCACAGCCATAGCTGTTCAAATCTATCATGTTGGCGACTTAAATTCCAAAGCCATGATTGGTTACCAAACCCAAAAATACTCAAACATGAGTCATACAATTGGAGCTTTACGACCCAGATTGTCAAAATTTTAAAAATCATTAGGAGAAATAAATCCAAAGGACTCAAGAGAAAAAATTTCGAAAACTGGCTTACCAAAGCACGACCAAACAAGTTGGCTCATAGGGCCATGTGCTCTTGAAGGCCGCACATCCGTTGAGTTAATCCTAGCTCACTATAAGTCGGCTCTCACGTGACACAAGCTGTCATTTTAACCTTAACGAGTTCAGGGTCTTAAAAAGATTGACTATTAAGAGTTTGGCGAGTCACCCGATGGAGTAGCAAGTTGCAAACAGGCAGGATAACTCATAATTTGGCGTCCACGCCTGGTCAAGAGGGTATGAAAGCTAAACCCGGTGGGTTGGGAGCCCTCAAGTGACCGTATGACCAAATAATAAAGACTCAGATACACAAAAGTGAAATGACAGAGGCCCTGAATTTTTTCAAGGATGCTGGCTTTATTATATTGATCATAAAATATATATATACACTAACAAATGTATGTACAAAGACGACAGTTGTTGGCTCAGGTGTAATAAGGCCCAAGATGAGCAATATTCCAGGGTCGGCGGGTCTCCTCCTCTGACTTGCATGAATCCTTGTGTTCTCGTATATCAATGAGGTAATAAGACCCATTATTCAGGTTTTTGCTGACCACAAGAGGCCCTTCCCAAGGAGATGATAACTTATGCATATCAGTCTGATCTTGAATCAGCTGGAGTACCAAGTCACCTTCTTGAAATGCTCAAGTTTTAACTCTGCGGCTATGATAGCGACGCAAGTCTTGTTGATATATTGTTGATCGAGCCGCCACAAGGTGACGCTCCTCATCCAAAGCATCGAGTGTGTTTTGGCATGCTATCTCATTGTCAGCTTCAACATAAGCCGCCACGCGAGGCGAGTCATGACGGATATCACTTGGAAGAACCGCCTCTGCACCATAGACCATGAAGAAAGGTGTATAGCTTGTTGACCTGTTGGGGGTGGTATTGATACTCCAGAGTACTGAAGGTAACTCCTCAACCCAACAACCCAGCGTTCGCTTCAAAGGAACCATAAGTGGGGGCTTAATTCCTCTCAAAACTTCTTGGTTAGCCCTCTCAGCTTACCATTAGACTGCGGATGAGCCACAGAAGAAAAATCAAGACGAATATGCTCTCGTTGACAGCACTCCTTCATAGCACCCTTAGACAAATTAGTGTCATTATCAGTGATGATACTGTGAGGGTAACCAAAACCAAAGATTAGCTTTTTAATAAACTGGACTGCGGTCACCGCATCACACTTGCTGACTGGCTCTGCTTCAACCCACTTGGTAAACTTGTCAACCGCCACCAAGCGGTGGGTTTTCTTATCCTTAGAACTCTTGAAAGTACCAACCATGTCAAGCCCCCAGACAGCAAACGGCCAAGTTATTGGAATCATCCGTAATTCTTGAGCCAGCACATGAGCCCGCCTTGCAAACTTCTGACATCCATCACATTTGCTAACAATGTCATCTGCATCAGCATGAGCCGTCAACCAGTAAAACCCGTGATGAAAGGCTTTAGCCACCAACGACTTAGATCCGACATGATGACCACAATCACCTTCATGAATTTCTCATAAGATCTCACGACCCTCCTCAGGAGAAACACAATGTTGAAACACCCCTACCACACTGCAATGATGTAACTCGCCATTGACAATAGTTGTAGACTTAGACCGTCGGGTTATCTGTCTTGCCAAAAGTTTCGTCCTCTGGTAACTCGCCCCGGGTCATATAAGCCAAGTAGGGAAGTGTCCAATCAGGAGTAGCACGGAGAGCTACCACCAGCTGCACCTCCGGGTCAGGGATAGGAAGATCCTCCTCAGACGGCAATTTAACCGAAGGATTGTGCAAAACATCAAATAACACATTAGGAGGCACCGGCTTACGTTGAGACCCAAGTCGGCTTACAGCATCAGCTACCTCATTTTTCCGTCGATCAAGATTATCCACCTGATAACCCTTGAAGTGACCAGCAATAGCATCAACTGCCCTGCGATAAGCTGCCATGAGCGGGTCTTTAGAATCCCACTTGCGTGAAACTTGCTGAGCCACCAAGTCTGAGTCGCCTAGACATCTGACCCGGCTCAAGTTCATCTCTTTGGACATACGAAGACCACGGTGTAAAGCCTCATATTCGGCTGCATTATTAGTGCAAGGAAACATTAGCCTTAAAACACAACAAAATTTGTCACCTCGTGGGGAAGTCAAAATAACTCCTGCCCCCGAGCCCTCCAGCTGCCTGGACCCATCAAAATGAATCGTCCAATATGTGCTATCAGGCTTCTCCTCTGGCATCTGTATTTTTTTCCAGTCATTGATGAAATCCACCAGAGCCTGAGACTTGATAGCTGTTCTTGGCACATATTTCAAACCACGAGGTCCAAGTTCTATTGCCCACTTAGCAACTCGACCTATGGCATCCCTGTTTTGAATAATGTCCCCCAAAGTAGCAGAACTGACCACACTAATTAGATGACCAAGAAAGTAATGCTTGAGCTTGCGAATCGCCATGAACACCCCATATACCAGTTTCTGCCAGTGTGGATATCGTTGCTTAGACTCAATCAATACCTCACTGACATAATAAGCCGGCCTCTGGAATGGGTACTCCTTACCCGCCTCCTTGCACTCCACTACAGTTGCTACACTGACAGCCTTACTGTTAGCCGCCACATACAAGAGCAATGGTTCTTTCTCAATGGGAGCCGCGAGGACGGACGGCTGAGCTAATTGTTTTTTCAGTGCCTCAAACGCCTTATCGGCAGCATCGCTCCAAACAAAGTGATATGTCCTCTTCATCATCTAATATAAAGGAACTGCCTTCTCTCACAAACGGCTTATGAACCAGCTTAAGGCCGTAATACAACCCGCCAGGTGCCGAACGTCATTGACACACGCCGGCTTACCCAATGAAGTAATAACTTTAATCTTCTCTGGGTTAGCCTTAATGCCCCTCTCTGAAACCAGAAAACCTAAGAGCTTGCATGCAGGTACACCAAAAAACATTTGGCCAGGTTAAGCATCATCTTATAGACCCGGAGATTATCAAAAGTCTCCCTTAGATCATCCAAGAGTGTCTCCTTTTTCTTGGATTTGACCACGATATCATCCACATAAGCATGCACATTACGCCCAATTTGACTGTGAAAGCAATTCTGAACACAACACTGATAAGTCGCGTTGCTAAGTCACTGTGAAAGAAACATTTGGCCAGGTTAAGCATCATCTTATAGACCCGGAGATTATCAAAAGTCTCCCTTAGATCATCCAAGAGCGTCTCCTTTTTCCTATATTTGACCATGATATCATCCACATAAGCATGCACATTACGCCCAATTTGATTGTGAAAGCAATTCTAAACACAACGTTGATAAGTCGCCTAGGCACTCTTAAGCCCAAAAGGCATAGAAACATAGCAAAAAGCTCCAAAAGGGGTGATAAAAGATGTCTTCTCTTGGTCATTAACTGCCATCTTGATCTGATGATAACCAGAATAAGCATCCAGGAAACATAAACTCTCACAACCCGTCGTGGCATCAATAATCTGGTCAATATGGGGAAGGGCAAATGGATCAGCTGGGCAAGCTTTGTTAAGATCTGTGTAGTCAACACACATACGCCAAGTGCCCTTCTTATTAAGCACCAGCACCGGGTTAGCCAACCACTCTGGATGAAAGACCTCCACGATAAACCCACCTGCCAAGAGTTGGGCCACCTCTTCACCAATGGCCTTACATCGTTCTTCATTGAAGCGACAAAGAAATTGCTTGACCGGCTTAAATTTAGGATCCACATTAAGAGTGTGCTCAGCGAATTCTCTCGGTACACCCGACATATCATAAGGTTTCCGTGCAAAGATGTCCCGATTCTCACAGATGAACTCGATGAGTGTGCTTTCCTATTTGGGGTCCATATTAGCCCCCACTGTAAACTGCTGAGATGAGTCGCCAGGGACAAAGTCAACTTGCTTAGTATCATCAGCCAACTTAAACTTCCACAAGGGTCTTGCCTAGTGGTGGGCTTCTTCAAAGGGGTCATATCTGCCGGGTCAACATTATCCTGATCAAACTTAAGCTCTTCTGTGGCGCAAGTCGGCTCAACATAAGTAGCATCACCTTGTTCACATTCCAGAGCAATTTTCCGATCACCATGGACTATGAAAGTACCCTTACGCCCTGGCATCTTAAGTTGTAAATAAACATAACAAGGCCAAGCCATAAACTTGGCATAAGCCGGACGCCCAAACAAGGCATGATAAGGACTCTTGATTTTAACCACATCAAACCATAATATCTCTACCCTGTAGTCATGCTCGTCACCAAAGACCACTTCTAAAGATATTTTTCCCACGGGATATGCCGACTTACCAGGCACTACACCATCAAAGATTGTTGAAGATGGTTTGAGATCCTTGTCAGTTAAATTCATCCGCTGAAATGTATCATAATATAGGATGTTAATATTGTTGCCACCATCCATGAGCACCTTAGTGAATTTATAACCCCCAACCTGAGGGGCTACCACCAATGCTAGTTGACCCAGATTATCAACCCGGGGCGGGTGATCCGCCTGAATCTATGTTATTGGATGCTCTGACCACCGCAAGTATTGGGGTACCACCGGCTCAACAGCATTGACCGCACGTTTATGAACCTTCTGATCCTGCTTGCAGAGACTGGTTGTGAAAACATGATATTGACCCCCATTGAGCTGCTTTGGGTTACTCTGATACCCCGACTAATGATGCTGGTTACCCTGACCAGACTGCTGGTTGTAACCACCCTGATTGCCCTGTCCTTGATATCCAGAATTTGAGCCACCACCACCAAAGTCGGGCCCCTGTGAGACAGATCTTGACCAGCCAGGCGGGCCATTATTGTTGCCGTGATTTTGAATGAAACTGGAATTCCTGTACTCCCATGATGAAATAGTCCTTCCAAGCATGAGCTGCTAGTTTATTGGGCAAGTTGTGTTTTGGGTAAGGTTCGTTCACTATCGCCTCAATATTAAATTTTGGCCCTCCAAAAGCCTGCTTACCATTGCCATTATGGTGCTGGCCTTTATATCCAGTGTTGGTGTTAGCTACAAGATCTGACCCGCCATCGGGTTGTCTGCGTTTACCACTATTACCCTGGTTGTGACCATTATGCCCTATCACGTTCTGCTACTGACCCTTACCATTACCACTCTTCTTTCCCCTGTTGGATTTTTCATCATCGTACCCAGGATCTGGTGGTATCAGAGTTGGCATACTTGATGAGAGCTGCCATGAGCTCTCCCATGTCATTACAGTGATGCTTAAGCCGCCAAAGCTTCTGCTTAAGGGGAGTAAAGTGACAATTTTTCTCCAAGACCAAGACAGTTGAGCCCGCTGCAATGCTATCGGATGAATGGATAATAGCATAAACCCGACGGACCCAATGGTGGGCTGACTCATCCTCCTATTGTACATAGTTATCCAGATCAATAATCTTCAAAGGTTGCTTACATGTTCCCTTAAAGTTCTAAATGAAGTGTGCTTTCAACTCTCCCCATGAATTGATGGAATTGGCAGGTAAAACTTTCAACAAGGTTCGAGCCGGTCCATCTAACATCATGAAGTACTTGGCACATACAGCATCATTAACATCTAGCCTCTCCATGGCTAGTTCATACTCTCGGTCCAAGCCTCAGGCCAAAGATCAGCTGTATAATTAGGCACCTTACGAGGGCCCTTAAAATCCTTGGGTAAATGTTCATTGTGTAGAGGCGGTACTAGAAACGACACACCAACTGTCCTGGAAGTTGTTCCAGCCTCAACAAACATCGAAGGGTTTACTGGAAACTGCTGATGAGCCCCCAATTGAGCCGCCAATTCCACCTCACGACGTTTTCTAGATTGATCCACAAGGTCCTGAGGATTATTATCATCACGGGGCGGGTTTATGTCCATGGGGCGGGTCATCATTACGAGGCCGATTATGGTGTTGCTCACTGCTGGATACTGCAGGTGACTCAATGCACCTGCTATAACTGCGACTCTGATGAGGGGTTGAGTGAATACGATCACGACTGTAGGAATAAGCCGCCTGCTGCGCCACAGCTATCCGAAGGAGCTCAACTGCTTTACGGGTCTCCACACCCGCCGATGACTCTTCCTCAATAGGAATTGCTGCCAGCCGGGTTGCTGCTGCTAACATGTTGTCCACCTGGTTCGAGTAATGACGAGATGGTGTTGAAAACCGTTGAGGCGGGCATCCATACGAGGCGGGTCTGGTTGTCGAGCCTAAGCCACTGATACGTCTCCAACGTATTTATAATTTATGAAGTATTCATGCTATTATATTATCTGTTTTGGATGTTTACGGGCTTTACTAAGCACTTTTATATTATTTTTGGGACTAACCTATTAACCGGAGGCCCAACCCAAATTGTTGTTTTTTTGCCTATTTCAGTGTTTCGAAGAAAAGGAATATCAAACAGAGACCAAACGGAATGAAACCTTTGAGAGAGTTATTTTTGGAACTGAAGAAATCCAGGAGACTTGGAGTACATGTCAGGGAAGCTTTGAGGAAGCCATCAGGCAGGGAGGCGTGCCCTACCCCCCTGGGTGCACCCCCACCCTCGTGGGCCCCTCGTGGCTCCCCTGACCAACTTCTTTCACCCATATATATCCATATACCCCGAAAACATCCAGGAACACCATAGATCGGGAGTTCCGCCGCCGCAAGCCTCTGTAGCCACCAAAAACCTCTCAGGAGCCCGTTCCGGCACCCTGCCAGAGGGGGAATCCATCACCGGTGGCCATCTTCATCATCCCGACGCTCTCCATGACGAGGAGGGAGTAGTTCACCCTCGAGGCTGAGGGTATGTACCAGTAGCTATGTGTTTGATCTCTCTCTCTCTCTCTCTCGTGTTCTTGATTTGGCACGACTTTGATGTATCGCGAGCTTTGCTATTATAGTTGGATCTTATGATGTTTCTCCCCCTCTACTCTATTGTGATGAATTGAGTTTTCCCCTTGAAGTTGTCTTGTCGGATTGAGTCTTTAAGGATTTGAGAACACTTGATGTATGTCTTGCCGTGCTTATCTGTGGTGACAATGGGATATTCACGTGATCTACTTGATGTACGTTTTGGTGATCAACTTGCGGGTTTAATGAAGTTATGCATAGGGGTTGGAACACGTTTTTGTCTTGACTCTTCGGTAGAAACTTTGGGGCACTCTTTGAAGTACTTTGTGTTAGTTGAATAGATGAATCTGAGATTGTGTGATTCATATCGTATAATCATGCCCACGGATACTTGAGGTGATGTTGGAGTATCTAGGTGACATTAGGGTTTTGGTTTATTTGTGTCTTAAGGTGTTATTCTAGTACGAACACTATGATAGATCAAACGGAAAGAATAGCTTCATGTTATTATACTACGGACTCTTGAATAGATCGATCAGAAAGGATAACTTTGAGGTGGTTTAGTACCCTACCATAATCTCTTCGTTTGTTCTCCGCTATTAGTGACTTTGGAGTGACTCTTTGTTACATGTTGAGGGATAGTTATATGATCCAGTTATGTTTTATTGTTGAGAGAACTTGCACTAGTGAAAGTATGAACCTGATACGTCCATTTTGCATCATGCTTTTATATCAATATTTATTGCATTATGGGCTGTTATTACACATTATATCTCAATACTTATGGCTATTCTCTCTTATTTTACAAGGTTTACCATGAAGAGGGGGAATGCCGGCAGCTGGAATTCTGGCTGGAAAAGGACCAAATATTGGAAACCTATTCTGCACAGCTCCAAAAATCCTGAAACTCCACGGAAGTCATTTTTGGAATTAATAAGAATTATTGGGAAAAAGAAACACCAGAGGGGGCCTACACCCTGGCCAGGAGGGGGGGGCCACGCCTACTAGGCGTGCCCCCTGTCTCCTGGGCCCCCTGGTGGCCCTCCGGTGCCCATGTTCTGCTATATGAAGGCTTTTACCCTGGAAAAAAACATAAGAAAGCTTACGAGACGAAACTCCGCAGCCACGAGGTGGAACCTTGGCGGAACCAATCTAGGGCTCCAGCGGAGCTGTTCTGCCGGGGAAACTTCCCTCCGGGAGGGGGAAATCATCCCCATCGTCATCACCAATGATCCTCTCATCAGAAGGGAGTCAATCTCCATCAACATCTTCACCAGCACCATCTCCTCTCAAACCCTAGTTCATCTCTTGTATCCAACCTTGTATCAAAACCACAAATTGGTACATGTGGGTTGCTAGTAGTGTTGATTACTCCTTGTAGTTGATGCTACCTGGTTTACTTGGTGGAAGATCATATGTTCAGATCCTTAATGTATATTATTACTCCTCTGATTATGAACATGAATATTCTTTGTGAGTAGTTACGTTTGTTCCTAAGGATATGGGTGAAGTCTTGCTATTAGTAGTCATGTGAATTTGGTATTTGTTTGATATTTTGATGAGATGTATGTTGTCTTTCCTCTAGTGGTGTTATGTGAACGTCGACTACATGACACTTGACCATTATTTGGGCCTAGAGGAAGGCATTGGGAAGTAATAAGTAGATGATGGGTTGCTAGAGTGACAGAAGCTTAAACACTAGTTTATGCGTTGCTTCGTAAGGGGCTGATTTGGATCCATATGTCTAATGTTGTGGTTAGGTTTACCTTAATACTTCTTTTGTAGTTGCGAATGCTTGCAATAGGGGTTAATCATAAGTGGGATGCTTGTCCAAGTAAGGGCAGTACCCAAGCACCGGTCCACCAACATATCAAATTATCAAAGTACCGAACGCGAATCATATGAGCGTGATGAAAACTAGCTTGACGATAATTCCCATGTGTCCTCGGGAGCTCTTTTCTCATTATAAGAAATTGTCCAGGCTTATCATTTGCTACAAAAAGGATTGGGCCACCTTGCTGCACTTTATTTACTTTCATTGCTTGTTACTCGTTACAATTTATCTTGTCACAAAACTATCTGTTACCTACAATTTCAGTGCTTGCAGAGAAAATCTTACTGAAAACCGCTTGTCATTTCCTTCTACTCCTTGTTGGGTTCGACACTCTTACTTATCGAAAGGACTACGATAGATCCCCTACACTTGTGGGTCATCAAGACTCTTTTCTGGCGCTGTTGCCGAGGAGTGTAGCGCTTTTGGTGAGTGGAACTTGGTAAGGAAACATTTATATAGTGTGCTGAAATTTTCTGTCACTTGTTACTATGGAAACCGATCCTTTGAGGGGCTTGTTTGGGGTATCTTCACCCAGACCAGAAGAGTAAAGAGTTGCTCCTCAATCTACTAAACCTACTGAAAATATTTACTTTGAGATTCCTTCGGGTATGATAGAGAAACTGCTAGCTAATCCCTTTGCAGGAGATGGAACATTGCATCCCGATTTACACCTTATCTTTGTGGATGAAGTTTGTGGATTATTTAAGCTTTAGGTATTCCCGATGATGTTGTTAAAAGTAAGGTCTTCCCTTTATCTTTGAAGGGAGATGCATTGACATGGTATAGGCTATGTGATGATACGGGATCTTAGAATTATAAACGATTGAAGTTGGAATTTCACTAGAAGTTCTATCCTATGCATCTTGTTCATCGTGATCGTAATTACATATATAATTTTTGGCCTCATGAAGGAGAAAGCATCGCTCAAGCTTGGGGGAGGCTTAAGTCAATGTTATATTCATGCCCCAATCATGAGCTCTCTAGAGAAATGATTATTCAAAAAATTTATGCTCGGCTTTCTCCCAATGATCGCAACATGCTCGATACTTCTTGTGTTGGTTCTTATATGTTGAAGACTATTGAATTCAAGTGGGACTTATTGGAAAGAATTAAATGCAACTCTGAAGATTGGGGTTCCGACGATGGTAAGGAGTCAGGTATAACACCTAAGTTTGATTGTGTTAAATCTTTTATGGATACCGATGCTTTTCGTGGATTTAGTGCTAAATATGGATTTGACTCTGAGATAGTAGCTTCTTTCTATGAATCTTTTGCTACTCACGTTAATCTCCCTAAGGAGAAGTGGTTTAAATATAATCCTCCCATTGAAGTAAAAGTAGTTGCACCTATTACAGTTGAAGAAAAGATTGTCACTTATAGTGATCCTATTGTTCCTACTACTTATGTTGAGAAACCTCCTTTTCCTGTTAGGATAAAGGATCATGATAAGACTTCGACTGTTGTTCGTAAGAGTAATACTAGGACTTATACACCTCCTGAGCAAATCAAAGTTGAACCTAGTATTGCTATGGTTAAAGATCTCTTGGATGATGATTTAGATGGGCATGTTATTTATTTCTGTGGTGAGACTGCTAATATTGCTAGACCAGATGCTAAGATACATAGACCTGTTGTAGGCATGCCTGTTATTTCTGTTAAAATAGGAGATCATTGCTATCATGTCTTATGTGATATGGGTGCTAGTGCTAGTGCAATACCCTATGACTTATATAAAGAAATTATGCATGATATTGCACCCGCTGAATTGGAAGGTATCGGTGTTACTATCAAGCTTGCCAATAGAGATACTATTTCACCAATTGGGATTGTTAGAGATGTTGAAGTCTTGTGTGGGAAGGTTAAATATCCTACTGATTTTCTTGTTCTTAGTTCCCCACAAGATGATTTTTGTCCCATTATTTTTGGTAGACCCTTCTTGAATACTGTTAATGCTAGGATTGATTGTGAAAAGGGTATTGTTAAAATTGGCTTAGAGGATGTGTCTCATGAGTTTAATTTTGCTAAGTTTCATAGATAGCCTCGTGATAGAGAATCACCTAGTAAGGATGAGATTATTGGTCTTGCTTCTATTTCAGTGCCTCCTACTGATCCATTAGAACAATATTTGCTAGACCATGAAAATGATATGTTTATGAATGAAAGAAGGGAAATAGATAAAGTGTTCCTTCAACAGGAACCTATTCTGAAATACAACCTACCCGTTGAAATTATTGGGGATCCCCCTCCACCCAAGGGTGATCTCGTGTTTGAACTCAAACCATTACCTAATAATCTTAAGTATGCTTATCTTGATGAAAAGAATATATCCTCTTATTATTAGTGCTAACCTTTTAGAGCAAGAAGAAGAAAGATTATCGAAAACTCTGAAGAAGCACCATGCTGCTATCGGATATACTCTGGATGATCTCAAGGGCATTAGTCGCACGTTATGCCAACACAAAATTAAATTGGAGGAAGGTGCCAAACCAGTTAGAGATCCTCAATGACGATTGAATCCTAAGATGAAAGAAGTGGTAAGAAAGGAGATACTAAAGCTCCTTGAGGCAGGTATAATTTATCCCGTTGCTGATAGTGATTGGGTAAGCCTTGTCCATTGTGTTCCTAAAAAGGGAGGTATTACTGCCGTTCCTAATGATAAAGATGAATTGATCCCGCAAAGAATTATTACAGGTTATAGGATGGTAATTGATTTCCGTAAATTAAATAAAGCTACTAAGAAAGATCATTACCCTTTACCTTTTATTGATCAAATGCTAGAAAGACTATCCAAACACACACATTTCTACTTTCTAGATGGTTATTCTGGTTTCTCTCAGATACCTGTGTTAGCAGGGGATCAATCAAAAACTAATTTTACTTGCCCTGCTACTTTTGCTTATAGACGTATGCCTTTTGGTTTATGTAATGCACCTGCTACCTTTCAAAGATGCATGATGGCTATATTCTCTGACTTTTGTGAAAAGATTTGTGAGGTATTCATGGATGATTTCTCCGTTTATGGATCCTCTTTTGATGATTGCTTGAGCAACCTTGATCGAGTTTTGCAGAGATGTGAAGACACTAGTCTCATACTGAATTGGGAAAAGTGCCAATTTATGGTTAATGAAGGCATTGTCTTGGGGCATAAGATTTCTGAGAGAGGTATTGAAGTTGATAAAGCTAAAGTTGATGCTATTGAAAAGATGCCATGTCCCAGGGACATAAGAGGTATAAGAAGTTTCCTTGGTCATGTCGGTTTTTATAGGAGGTTCATTAAGGACTTTTCTAAAATCTCTAGGCCTCTGAATAATTTATTGCAAAAAGATATTCCTTTTGTCTTTGATGATGATTGTGTAGAAGCATTTGAAATACTTAAGAAAGCTTTGATCACTGCACCTATTGTTCAGCCACCTGATTGGAATTTACCCTTTGAAATTATGTGTGATGCTAGTAATTATGTTGTAGGTGTTGTTCTAGGGCAAAGAGTTGATAAGAAATTGAATGTTATCCAGTACGCTAGTAAAACTCTTGATACTGCCCAGAGAAATTATGCTACTACTGAAAAAGAATTCTTAGCAGTTGTGTTTGCATGTGATAAGTTTAGACCTTATATTGTTGATTCCAAAGTTACTATTCACACTGATCATGCTGATATTAAATACCTTATGGAAAAGAAAGATGATAAGCCTAGACTTATTAGATGGGTTCTCTTGCTCCAAGAATTTGATTTGCATATTATTGATAGAAAGGGAATTGAGAACCCCGTTGCAGACAACTTGTCTAGGTTAGAGAATGTTCTTGATGACCCACTGCCTATTGATGATAGCTTTCTTGATGAACAATTAGCGGTCGTTAATGCTTCTCGTACTGCTCCTCGGTATGCTGATTATGCTAATTACATTGTTGCTAAATTTATACCACCTAGTTTCACATACCAGCAAAAGAAAAAGTTCTTTTATGATTTAAGACATTACTTATGGGATGACCCACACCTTTATAAAGAAGGACTAGATGGTGTTATTAGACGTTGGGTACCTGAGCATGAACAGGAACAGATCCTACGCAAGTATCACTCTGAATCATATGGAGGACACCACGTTGGAGATAGAACTGCACATAAGGTATTACAATCTGGTTTTTATTGGCCTACTCTCTTCAAAGATGCTCGTAAGTTTGTCTTATCTTGTGATGAATGTCAAAGAATTGGTAACATTAGTAGACGTCAAGAAATGCCTATGAATTATTCTCTTGTTATTGAACCGTTTGATGTTTGGGGCTTTGATTATAAGGGACCTTTTCCTGCCTCTAATGGTTACACACATATTTTAGTTGCTGTTGATTACGTTACTAAGTGGGTAGAAGCTATTCCAACTAGTAGTGTTGATCATAACACCTCTATTAAGATGCTTAAAGAAGTTATTTTTCCGAGGTTTGGAGTCCCTAGATATCTTATGACTGATGGTGGTTCACGTTTTATTCATGGTGCTTTCTGTAAGATGCTTGCTAAGTATGATGTTAATCATAGAATCGCATCTCCTTATCACCCGCGGTCTAGTGGTCAAGTAGACTTGAGCAATAGAGAGCTCAAATTAATTTTGCAAAAGACTGTGAATAGTTCTAGAAATAATTGGTCCAAGAAACTTGATGATGCATTATGGGCCTATAGAACTGCATACAAAAATCCTATGGGTATGTCTCCGTATAAGATGGTTTATGGAAAAGCATGTCACTTATCTCTAGAACTTGAACATAAAGCATATTGGGCTATTAAAGAGCTCAACTATGACTTCAAACTTGCCGGTGAGAAGAGGTTATTTGATATTAGCTCACTTGATGAATGGAGAACCCAGGCTTATGAGAATGCCAAGCTATTCAAAGAAAAAGTCAAACGCTGGCATGACAAAAGGATACAAAAGTGTGAGTTTAACGTAGGTGATTATGTGTTATTATTCAACTCTCGTTTAAGATTTTTTTGCAGGAAAACTTCTCTCTAAATGGGAAGGTCCTTACGTTATCGAGGAGGTCTATCGTTTCGGTGCCATAAAAATCAACAACTTCGAAGGCACGAGTCCGAGGGTGGTGAACGGTCAAAGAATTAAACATTATATCTCAAGTAACCCTATCAATGTTGAAACTAATATTGTTGAGACTGTAACCCCGGAATAATACATAAGGGACACTTTCCAGAACGTTCCAGACTCCGAAAAGGAATAGGTATGTGGTACGGTAAGTAAATCGACTCCAAAACAATTCTAATGGCAATTTTTATCCGTTTTGGAATATTTAAGAATTTTAGGAAGAAAGAAGTAATCCGGGAAGGACACGAGGCCTCCACGAGGCTGGAGGGCGCGCCCACCCTTCCTGGGCGCGCCCCCCTGTCGTGGCCACCTCGTGTGCCTCCCGGACTCCATTTTCTTGCACGTTATGTATTTTGGTTGGTAAAAATTCATTATATAATCTCCCGAAGGCTTTGACCATCGTATCATGCAAATATCCTCTGTTTTTGTTTTGAGCTGTTCCTGTTGCAGATTAAGAGCAAGATGTCTTTTCAAGAGTCAGTCCGAGAGAGTCGGGTGTCTCACCCGATACTAGGTCCAGGAGCAAATAGCGATGCTTATCACTTTGGACCATCAACGGAGGATGAGATGGAGGCCGACTTGAAAAGGATAGATGCCATGGAAGAAGATCAAGTAGTTACTTCTCGCCTCCAAGCAGGATTCATGATGGCGGAATTACATAGATCGGTCCTCCCAAATACGGTCATCCCTCCCGATGTTAAATTTCTTTCTTATGGAAATATGAGAAAGAGCGTCACTTGTTCTCCAGAAGCTATGCAGCATCCTTGGGTAAAGGGTGCTTTAGCCGTTACAGGCAAGCTCCGCAAAGAAATTATGGACCTCAAACAACAAGTCAATAAGCTCGAGGAGGAGAATCGTATCCTGAGGGGAATCATCGCCAAGAAGAACACAACACCAACTATGAAGAAGGAGACATAATCACATGGGTATGGGCGCTCCCCTTGGCAACTGCCAAGCTTGGGGGAGGTGCCCTGGTATTGTATCACCATCACACTCCTATCTTTACCGTTTTATTTAGTTCGATCCTTTTAGTAGTATATTGATCTAGTAGATTGAAGTTTTGGTATCAATTAGTTTTGAGTTTTGCTTTATGATCTCCTTATGTAATCGAGTCCGTGAGCTATCTATAATAAAGATTAGTGTTGAGTCAAGGGCTTTGCTATGTTGCTATGATCTTGAGAAAGTAGAAAGAATAAAAAGAATAAAAGAATTCATATTGATCTTATGGATAGTAATGACTTCACACATAAAAAGTATGAGGCATAAAAGTTGTTGAGAGTTGACAAACATAGTTTTGGTCATCGTTGCAATTAATAGGAAGTAATAAGGAAAGAGAGGTTTCACATACAAATATACTATCTTGGGCACCTTTTATGATTGTGAAGCACTCATTAATTATGACATGCTAAAAGAGTTGATGTTGGACAAGGAAGCCAACGTAATGGTTTATGTTTTCTCACATCACAGTTAAAGTATATTGTCATTGATCTTCCCAAGATGTTGAGCTTGCTTTTCCCCCTCATGTTAGCCAAATTCCTTGCACCAAGTAGAGATACTACTTGTTCTTCCAAATATCCTTAAACCCAGTTTTGCCATAAGAGTCCACCATACCTACCTATGGATTGAGTAAGATCCTTCAAGTAAGTTGTCATGTTGCAGGCAATAAAAATTGCTCTCTAAATATGTATGACTTATTAGTGCGGAGAAAATAAGCTTTATACGATCTTGTTATGGAAGCAATAAAAGCGATAGACTGCATAATGAAGGTCCATATACAAGTGGCAATATAAAGTGACGTTCTTTTGCATTAAGATTTTGTGCATCCAACCCTAAACGCACATGACAACTTCTGCTTCCCTCTGTGAAGGGCCTATATTTTACTTTATGTTTTTACTTTATGGTTGAGTCAAGGTGATTTTCACCTTTTCCTTTTTCATTTTATCCTTTGGCAAGCTCCTCGTGTTTGAAAGATCATGATATATATATATATATATATATATATATATATATATATATCCAATTGGATGTAATTTAGCATGAATTATTATTATTGACATCACCTAAAGGTGAATACATTGAGAGGCAACACAATAAGCCCATATCTTTCTCAGTGTCCGGTTGAAACTCCATAACCACAAGTATAGCATGAGTGTTAGCAATTGTGGAAGACTACATGATAGTTGAGTATGTGGACTTGCTGAAAAGCTCTATTCTTGACTCTTTCTGATGTTATGATAAATTGCAATTGCTTCAATGACTGAGATTATAGTTTGTTAGTTCTCAATGAAGTTTCTGAACCATACTTGACATTGTGAATTGATTGTTACTTGAGCATAAGAAATCATATGATAAAATCTATTTATGTTGTTGTTATAAGAATGATCATGATGCCCTCATGTCCATATTTTATTTTTATCGACACCTCTATCTCTAAACATGTGGACATATTTTTCGATTTCGGCTTCCGCTTGAGGACAAGCGAGGTCTAAGCTTGGGGGAGTTGATACGTCCATTTTGCATCATGCTTTTATATCAATATTTATTGCATTATGGGCTGTTATTACACATTATATCTCAATACTTAGGCTATTCTCTCTTATTTTACAAGGTTTACCATGAAGAGAGGGAATGCCGGCAGCTGGAATTCTGGCTGGAAAAGAGCTTGATGTCTACTACACAACCTTCTTCTTGTAGACGTTGTTGGGCCTGCAAGTGCACAGGTTTGTAGGAGAGTAGCAAATTTCCCTCAAGTGGATGACCTAAGGTTTATCAATCCGTAGGAGGCGTAGGATGAAGATGGTCTCTCTTAAACAACCCTGCAACCAAATAACAGAAAGTCTCTTGTGTCCCCAACACACCCAATACAATGGTAAATTGTATAGGTGCACTAGTTCGGCGAAGAGATGGTGATACAAGTGCAAAATAGATAGTAAATATAGGTTTTTGTAATCTGAAATAATAAAAACAGCAAGGTAACTAATGATAAAAGTGAGCGTAAACGGTATTGCAATGATAGGAAACAAGGCCTAGGGTTCATACTTTCACTAGTGCAAGTTCTCTCAACAATAATAACATAGTAGATAATATAACAAGCCCTCAACATGCAACAAAGAGTCACTCCGAAGCCACTAATAGCGGAGAACAAACGTAGAGATTATGGTAGGGTACGAAACCACCTCAAAGTTATTCTTTCGGATCAATCTATAAAAGAGTTTGTACTAGAATAACACTTTAAGACACAAATCAACCAAAACCCTAATGTCACCTAGATACTCCATTGTCACCTCAAGTATCCGTGGGCATGATTATACGATATGCATCACACAATCTCAGATTCATCCAACCAACATAAAAGTACTTCAAAGAGTGCCCCAAAGTTTCTATCGGAGAGTCAAGAAAACGTGTGCCAACCCCTATGCATAGGTTCATGGGCGGAACCCGCAAGTTGGTCACCAAAACATACATCAAGTGGCACGTGAAATCCCATTGTCACCACAGATAAACACGGCAAGACATACATCAAGTGTTCTCATAAAAGACTCAATCCGATAAGATAACTTCAAAGGGGAAACTCAATTCATCACAAGAGAGTAGAGGGGGAGAAACATCATAAGATCCAACTACAATAGCAAAGCTCGGGATACATCAAGATCGTGCCATAGAGGGAACACGAGAGAGAGAGAGAGATCAAACACATAGCTACTAGTACATACCCTCAGCCCCGAGGGTGAACTACTCCCTCCTCGTCATGGATAGCGCCGGGATGATGAAGATGGCCACCGGTGATGGATCCCCCCTCTAGCAGGGTGCCGGGAAGGGCTCCCGAAAAGTTTTTGGTGGCTACAGAGGCTTGCAGCGGTGGAACTCCCGATCTATCTTCTGTTCTGGAAGTTTTAGGGTACAAGAGTATATATGGGTGCAGGGGGTACGTCGGAGGAGCTACGGGGGCCCCACGATGCAGGGGCACGCTCGGGGGGGTGGGCGCGCCCCCCACCCTCATGGGCAGCCCGTATCTCCCCTGACGTGCACTCCAAGTTCCCTGGGTTGCTTTCCTTCCAAAAATAAGTTCTCCAGTTGATTTCGTTCCGTTTTGACTCCGTCCGATATTCCATTTCCTCGAAAGACTGAAATAGGCATAAAACAGCAAATCTGGGCTGGGCCTCCGGTTAATAGGTTAGTCCCAAAAATAATATAAAAGTGGATAATAAAGCCCAATATTGCCTAAAACAGTAGATAAAGTAGCATGGAGCAGTCAAAAATTATAGATACGTTGGAGATGTATCAAGCATCCCCAAGCTTAATTCATGTTCGTCCTCGAGTAGGTAAATGATAAAAAAGAATTTTTGATGCGGAGTGATACTTTGGCATAATTTCAATGTAATTCTTCTTACTTGTGGTATGAATATTCAGATCCGAAACATTCAAGACAAAAGTTCATATTGACATAAAAATAATAATACTTCAAGCATACTAATCAAAGCAATCATGTCTTCTCAAAATAGCATGGCAAAAGAAAGTTCATCCCTACAAAATCATATAGTTAGGCTATGCTTCATTTTTGTCACACAAAGATGTTCCCAACTTCTATACCCCCGATGACAAGCCAAGCAATTGTTTCATACTCAAATAATCTCAAACTTTTTCAACCTTCACGCAATACATGAGCGAGAGCCATGGATATAGCACTATGGGTGGAATAGAATATGATGAGGGGGATTGTGTGGAGAAGACAAAAAGGAGAAAGTCTCACATTGACGAGGATAATCAACGGGCTATGGAGATGCCCATTGATTGATGTCAACATGAGGAGTAGGGATTGCCATGCAACGGATGCACTAGAGCTATGAATGCTCAACAAAAGAAAACTAGTGGGTGTGCATCCAACTCGCTTGCTCATGAAGACCTAGGGCATTTGAGGAAGCCCATCGTAGGAATATACAAGCCAAGTTCTATAATGAAAAATTCCCACTAGTATAAAAAGACAACTTATGAGACTCACTACATGAAGAACAAGGTGCTACTTTGAAGCACAATATATGAGACTCACTACATGAAGAACAAGGTGCTACTTTGAAGCACAAGTGTGGAAAAAGAGATAGTAGCATTGCCCTTTTTATTTATTTTCTTTTTTTATTTTTTCTTCTTTTTTTGGGTCTTTATTTTTTTTGGCCTTTCTTCTTTTTTTTCTTTTTTTATTGGGCAATGCTCTAGTAATCATGATCATCACACTTCTATTGATTACAACATAAGGATTACAACTCGAAACTAGAACAAGATATGACTCTATATGAATGCCTCCGGCGGTGTACCGGGATGGTGCAATGAATCAAGAGTGACATGTATGAAAAATAATGCATGGTGGCTTTTCCACAAATACAATGTCAACTACATGATCATGCAATGGCAATATGACAAAAGTGATGTATGTCATGATGATGATGATGATGATGATGGAAGTTGCATGGCAATATATCTCGGAATGGCTATGGAAATGCCATGATAGGTAGGTATGGTGGCTATTTTGAGGAAGATATAAGGAGGTTTATGTGTGATAGAGCGTATCGTACACGGGTTTTGGATGCACCGGCGAAGTTTGCACCAACTCTCAAGGTGAGAAAGGGCGATGCACGGTACCGAAGAGGCTAGCAAAGGCGGAAAGGTGAGAGTGCGTATAATCCATGGACTCAACATTAGTCAAAAGAGCTCATATACTTATTGCAAAAATTTAGAAGTCATCAAAAATCAAGTACTACGCGCATGCTCCTAGGGGGATAGATTGGTAGGAAAAGACCATCACTCGTCCCCGACCGCCACTCATAAGGATGCACAAGCCAGGTATACTTCATGTTTCAAATTTGTTACACAACTTTAACCATACGTGCATGCTACGGGACTTGCAAACTTCAACACAAGCATTCTTTGAATTCATAATCACCCAAGTAGCACGACTTTGATATTATCACCTCCATATCTCAAAACAATTATCAAGCATCAAACTTATCTTAGTATTCAACACACTCATAAGAAAGTTTCACATATCTTGAATACCAAGTATATTAATATTAAGCAAATTACCATGCTATTAATGACTCTCAAAATAATCTAAGTGAAGAATGAGAGATCAATAGTTTCTTTAAAACAAATCCACCACCGTGCTCTAAAAGATATAAGTGAAGTACTAGAGCAATAACAAAAACTACTCCGTAAGATATAAGTGAAGATCAATGAGTAGTCAAATAATTATGCAACTATGCGAAGACTCCCTCTCGTTTAAGAATTTCAGATCTTGATACTTTATTCAAACAGCAAGCAAAGCTAAAGAAAACTACATTGCAAGGATAGCACAACTCATGTGAAGAAGCAAAAAGCTTAGGCTCAACCGACACTAACCGATGGTTGTTGAAGAAGAAAGGTGGGATGCCTACCGGGGCATCCCCAAGCTTAGATGCTTGATACTTCTTGAAATATTATCTTGCGGTGCCTTGGGCATCCCCAATATTGAACTTTTGTGTCTCCTTAATTCCTCTCATATCATGGTTTCTCTTTTTATCAAAAGCTTCATTCACAACAAACTCAACAAGAACTCGTGAGATAGGTTAGTATAAACCAATGCTAAACCTTATCATCTTCTACTGTAAAAAATCACAAAAATTATTATTCAACATTGCATACTAAATGCCTCTGCATATTTAATACTTCTATCCTCAAATAGAATCATTAAGCAAGCAAACATATGCAAACAATGCAAACGTAACAGCAATCTGCCAAAACAGTACAGTCTGTAAAGAATACAAGAGTCATCATACTTCCCTAACTCCAAAAATTATGAAACAAAATTCCCACTGTAGTAAATTTATCAGAGCTCAATATGCAAAAAGATTCAACGTTAGACCATTCTCTGACTTTTCTGGGGAATTTTTGCAACAGCGGTAAACTTTCTGTTTTCAAACAGCGACATGTATATTTGCAAAATAAGCATGGCAAAGGCTATCCTTGACTTCTTTATTGAAACTAAAGATGCAAAACATTAATCTAATTAACAGCAAGCAAAAACTAACAAGAGAAAATGACTCTACAAGCAAACACATATCATGTGGTGAATAAAAATATAGCTCCAAGTAAAGTTACCGATAGACGAAGACGAAAGAGGGGATGCCTTCCGGGGCATACCCAAGCTTAGGCTTTTGGCTATTCTTGAATATTATCTTGGGGTGCCTTGGGCATCCCCAAGCTTAGGCTCTTGCCACTCCTTATTCCATAGTCCATCGAATCCTTACCCAAAACTTGAAAACTCCACAACACAAAACTCAACAGAAAACTCGTAAACTCCGTTAGTATAAGAAAATAAAACCACCACATAGGTACTGTAATGAACTCATTCTAAATTCATATTGGTGTAATATCTACTGTACCCAAACTTATCTATGGTTCATACCCTCCGATACTACTCATAGATTCATCAAAATAAGCAAACAACACATAGAAAACAGAATCTGTCAAAAACAGAATAGTCTATAGTAATCTGTATCAAAAGTATACTTATGGAACTACAAAAATCCTACAAAATTAGGAAGTCCTAAGCAATTCGTATAACAATCCAGAGCAAAAAGAATCAGATCAGAAGCACGTTTATGTGAACTAACAAAACTAAATTACTGGGTGCGAAAGTTTCTGATTTTCAGCAGGATCAACACAACTATCACCATAAGCTATCCTAAAGGTCTTACTTGGCACTTTATTGAAACAAAAGCTATAAAACATGATTACTACAGTATCATAATCATGTGGACACACAAAAACAGTAAGGATAAATATTAGGTTGTCTCCCAACAAGCGCTTTTCTTTAATGCCTTTCTACCTAGGCATGATGATGACAATGATGCTCACATAAAAGATAAGAATTGAAACATAACGGGAGCATCATGAAGCATATGACTAGCACATTTAAGTATAACCCACTTCCTATGCATAGGGATTTTGTGAGCAAACAACTTATGGGAACAATAATCAACTAGCATAGGGAGGCAAAACAAGCATAGCTTCAAGATTTTAAGCACATAGAGAGGAAACTTGGTATTATTGCAATTCCTACAAGCATATATTCCTCCCTCATAATAAATTTCAGTAGCATCATGAATGAATTCAACAATATAACCAACACCTAAAGCATTCTTTTCATGATCTACAAGCATAGAAAATTTACTACTCTCCACATAAGCAAAATTCTTCTCATCAATAGTAGTGGGAGCAAACTCAACAAAATAACTATCATATGATTGAAAATTAAGATCAAGATGACAAGTTTCATGGTTATCATTATTCTTTAAAGCATACGTGTCATCAAAATAATCATCATATATAGGAGGCATGCTTTCATCATAGTAAATTTGCTCATCAAAGCTTGGGGGACAAAAATATCATCTCCATCAAATATAGCTTCCCCAAGTTTGTGGCTTTGCATATCATTAGCATCATGGATATTCAAGGAATTCATACTAACAACATTGCAATCATGCTCATCATTCACATATTTTATGCCAATATTTCTATGTAATTCTTCTTCTAGTACTTGAGCACAATTTTCCTTTCCATCATACTCACGAAAGATATTAAAAAGATGAAGCGTATGAGACAAACTCAACTCCATTTTTTTAGTTTTCTTTTATAAACTAAACTAGTGATAAAACAAGAAACAAAAAGATTCGATTGCAAGATCTAAAGATATACCTTCAAGCGCTAACCTCCCCGGCAACGGCGCCAGAAAAGAGCTTGATGTCTACTACACAACCTTCTTCTTGTAGACGTTGTTGGGCCTGCAAGTGCACAGGTTTGTAGGACAGTAGCAAATTTCCCTCAAGTGGATGACCTAAGGTTTATCAATCCGTAGGAGGCATAGGATGAAGATGGTCTCTCTCAAACAACCCTGCAACCAAATAACAAAAAGTCTCTTGTGTCCCCAACACACCCAATACAATGGTAAATTGTATAGGTGCACTAGTTCGGCAAAGAGATGGTGATACAAGTGCAAAATAGGTAGTAGATATAGGTTTTTGTAATCTGAAATAATAAAAACAGCAAGGTAACTAATGATAAAAGTGAGCGTAAACGGTATTGCAATGATAGGAAACAAGGCCTAGGGTTCATACTTTCACTAGTGCAAGTTCTCTCAACAATAATAACATAGATAGATAATATAACAAGCCCTCAACATGCAACAAAGAGTCACTCTGAAGCCACTAATAGCGGAGAACAAATGTAGAGATTATGGTAGGGTACGAAACCACCTCAAAGTTATTCTTTCAGATCAATCTATAAAGAGTCCGTACTAGAATAACACCTTAAGACACAAATCAACCAAAACCCTAATGTCACCTAGATACTCCATTGTCACCTCAAGTATCCGCGGGCATGATTATATGATATGCATCACACAATCTCAGATTCATCCAACCAACATAAAAGTACTTCAAAGAGTGCCCCAAAGTTTCTATCGGAGAGTCAAGAAAACGTGTGCCAACCCCTATGCATAGGTTCATGGGCGGAACCCGCAAGTTGGTCACCAAAACATACATCAAGTGGCACGTGAAATCCCATTGTCACCACAGATAAACACGGCAAGACATACATCAAGTGTTCTCATAAAAGACTCAATCCGATAAGATAACTTCAAAGGGGAAACTCAATTCCTCACAAGAGAGTAGAGGGGGAGAAACATCATAAGATCCAACTACAATAGCAAAGCTCGGGATACATCAAGATCGTGCCATAGAGGGAACACGAGAGAGAGAGATATCAAACACATAGCTACTGGTACATACCCTCAGCCCCGAGGGTGAACTACTCCCTCCTTGTCATGGATAGCGCCGGGATGATGAAGATGGCCACCGGTGATGGATCCCCCTCCGGCAGGGTGCCGGGAAGGGCTCCTGAAAGGTTTGGTGGCTACAGAGGTTTGCGGCGGTGGAGCTCCCGATCTATCTTCTGTTCTAGAAGTTTTAGGGTACAAGAGTATATATGGGTGCAGGGGGTACATCGGAGGAGCTACGGGGGCCCCACGAGGCAGGGGGCGCGCCCCCCACCCTCGTGGGCAGCCCGTATCTCCCCTGACGTGCACTCCAAGTTCCCTGGGTTGCTTTCCTTCCAAAAATAACTTCTCTAGTTGATTTCGTTCCGTTTTGACTCCGTCTGATATTCCTTTTCCTCGAAACACTGAAATAGGCATAAAACAACAAATCTGGGTTGGGCCTCCGGTTAATAGGTTAGTCCCAAAAATAATATAAAAGTGGATAATAAAGCCCAATATTGCCTAAAACAGTAGATAAAGTAGCATGGAGCAATCAAAAATTATAGATACGTTGGAGACGTATCAAAAAGGAGCAAATATTGGAAACCTATTCTGCACAGCTCCAAAAATCCTGAAACTCCACGGAAGTCATTTTTGGAATTAATAAGAATTATTGAGCGAAAGAAACACCAGAGGGGGCCCACACCCTGGCCAGGAGGGGGGCACACCCACCCCTACTGGGTGCGCCCCCGTGTCTCTTGGGCCCCCTGGTGGCCCTCCGGTGCCATCTTCTGCTATATGAAGGCTTTTACCCTGGAAAAAATCATAAGAAAGCTTACGAGATGAAACTCCGCCACCACAAGGCGGAACCATTCTAGGGCCCCAGCGGAGCTGTTCTGCCGGGGAAACTTCCCTCCGAGAGGGGGAAATCATCACCATCATCATCACCAACAACCTCTCATCGGGAGGGGGTCAAGATGGCAATGGGGCCCCGAAACCCGCATCCCTGTGGGTTTTTACCCTATTAGGGGACAGGGATGGGCATCTTTTCATCCCCGCGGGGCTATTGTTGGGCACATTATACAACCCGACACGTTTCGTGGGTGTACACCCGTTTCGGTAGTCCCCGAACCCGAAACCCGGCAATACCCATGAAATTACATTATTTTTTTACCACCGTAGTCATCTTACCCCCGAAATCTTAGAGGCCTTGATCTGTTCACAAGATTGGATAAGAAGCAAATATAAAGGTGTGTCTTTCTTTACATATCATCATACAGTTTATCATTATCTTGCTGCAATGTTTCATAAGATGTTCATTACTACTTATTTGATTCTCATAGATGCTGACAATGAATAAGGACAAAGCTTTTGGAGTTGTCTTCAAGACATTCAAGAGTGAATGCAGGTGAAGTACAGGTACTTGCAAATTTCATATACTAATCTGCATATTTTTCTCATGTTTAACTTTAGCTTGAGCGAATTTTGATCTTCCCTAGGACTTGGCACTTTGATTTGGCATTGGAAGATTTGAAGATGGTCGTTTGGAGTCTTGGAGATGTGAAAGATGCCATGATGATTCCAACTTTAAAGTGATTTGTGAACTATAAGTTCTATTTTAGAACTTATATAGCTGTTGAACCATCTACTATTGTTTTTTGTTGAAATTTACTCAAGTTATGCTGCTGAAATGTGATTGTTTTGCTGATGAAATGTTATTCTTTGTCGCCACTATGTTTGTTTAAATATTTTGATTTTATCATGGGTTCCCCGTGGGTTCCCCGAAACCCGATGGGTTTAGGGGACGGGCAAAAAACTAACCCCGCACACGTTGATGGGGACGGGGACGGGTTTACGATTTTCTCGTGGGGATGGGTTTGGGAAGGCATAAGCCGATGGGTTTCATCCCCGTTGCCATCTTGAGGAGGGGGTCAATCTCCATCAACATCTTCACCAGCACCATCTCCTCTCAAACCCTAGTTCATCTCTTGTATCCAATCTTGTATCAAAACCACAAATTGGTACCTATGGGTTGCTAGTAGTGTTGATTACTCCTTGTAGTTGATGCTAATTGGTTTACTTGGTGGAAGATCATATGTTCAGATCCTTAATGCATATTATTACTCCTCTGATTATGAACATGAATATGCTTTGTGAGTAGTTACGTTTGTTCCTGAGGACATGGGTGAAGTCTTGCTATAGTAGTCATGTGAATTTGGTATTCGTTCGATATTTTGATGAGACATATGTTGTCTTTCCTCTAGTGGTGTTATGTGAACGTCGACTACATGACACTTCACCATTATTTGGGCCTAGAGGAAGGCATTGGGAAGTAATAAGTAGATGATGGGTTGCTAGAGTGAGAGAAGCTTAAACCCTAGTTTATGCGTTGCTTCATAAGGGGTTGATTTGGATCCATATGTCTAATGTTGTGGTTAGGTTTACCTTAATACTTCTTTTGTAGTTGCGATGCTTGCAATAGGGGTTAATCATAAGTGGAATGCTTGTCCAAGTAAGGGCAGTATCCAAGCACCGGTCCACCCACATATCAAATTATCAAAGTACCGAACGCGAATCATAAGAGCGTGATGAAAACTAGATTCACGATAATTCCCATGTGTCCTCAGGAGCTCTTTTCTCATTATAAGAAATTGCCCAGGCTTGTCCTTTGCTACAAAAAGGATTGGGCCACCTTGCTGCACTTTATTTACTTTCATTGCTTGTTACTCGTTACAATTTATCTTGTCACAAAACTATCTGTTACCTACAATTCCAGTGCTTGCAGAGAAAACCTTACTGAAAACCGCTTATCATTTCCTTCTGCTCCTCGTTGGGTTGGACACTCTTACTTATCGAAAGGACTACGATAGATCCCCTACACTTGCGGGTCATCATAACCCTAGGCCTTGTTTCCTAGCATTGCAATACCGTTTACGCTCACTTTTACCACTTGTTACCTTGCTGTTTTTATATTTTCAAATTACAAATACTCATATCTACCATCCATATTGCACTTGTATCACCATCTCTTCGCCGACCTAGTGCACCTATACAATTTACCATTGTATTGGGTGTGTTGGGGACACAAGAGACTCTTTGTTATTTGGTTGCAAGGTTGTTTGAGAGAGACCATCTTCATCCTACGCCTCCCACAGATTGATAAACCTTAGGTCATCCACTTGAGGGAAATTTGCTACTGACCTACAAACCTCTGCACTTGGCGGCCCAACAACGTCTACAAGGAGAAGATTGCGTAGTAGACATCAAGCTCTTTTCTGGCGCCGTTGCCGGGCAGGTGAGTGCTTGAAGGTATATCTTTAGATCTTGCAATCGAATCTTTTAGTTTCTTGTTTTATCACTAGTTTAGTTTATAAAAGAAAACTACAAAAAATGGAATTGAGTTTTCCTCATACGCTTCATCTTTTTAATATCTTTCGTGAGAATGATGGTAAGGAAAATTGTGCTCAAGTGCTAGAAGAAGACGTCTATAAAATGTTTGGCACTAAATCTTTGAATGAGGAGCATGATTGCAATGTTGTTAGTATGAACTCCTTGAATATCCATGATGCTAATGATATGCAAAGCCACAAGCTTGGGGAAGCTATGTTTGATGAAGATGATATTTTTTGTCCCCCAAGTTTTGATGAGCAAATTTATTATGATGAAAGCATGCCTCCTATCTATGATGATTATTGTGATGACGCGTATGCTATAAAGAATAAAGATAACCATGCAACTTGTCATCTTGATTTTAATTTTCAATTGGATTACGCTTCACATGATAGTTATTTTGTTGAGTTTGCTCCCACTATTTCGAATGAGAATAATTTTGCTTATGTGGAGAGTAATAAAATTTCTATGCAAGTAGATCATGAAAAGAATGCTTTAGGTGCTGGTTATATTGTTGAATTCATTCATGATGCTACTGAAAATTATTATGAGGGAGGTACATATGCTTGTAGGAATTGCAATAATATCAAGTTTCCTCTCTATGTGCTCAAAATCTTGAAGTTATGCTTGCTTTGCCTTCCTATGCTAGTTGATTATTTTTCCCATAAGTTGTTTGCTCACAAAATCCCTATGCATATGGAGTGGGTTAGACTTAAATGTGCTAGTCATATTCTTCATGATGCTCCCTTTATGTTTCAATTTTTATCTTTTATGCGAGCATCATTGAAATCATCATGCCTAGCTAGGGGCGTTAAACTTTAGCGCTTGTTGGGAGGCAACCCAATTTTATTTTTGTTCTTTGCTTTTTGCTCGTGTTTAGTAATAAATAATTCATATAGCCTCTGTTTAGATGTGGTTTTATGTTTTAATTAGTGTTTGTGCCAAGTAGAACCTTTGGGAAAACTTGGGTGAAGTCTTTATGATCTTGCTGTAAAAAAAACAGAAACTTTAGCGCTCATGAGATTAGCTGTCATTTTTTTACTGGAGAGTGCTTTTAGGTTGATTCTTTTTGCATATGATTAATAGACAAATTCCTCAGGCCCTCCAATTTATTTCAGAATTGTTGGAGTTACATAAGTATTCGAATGATACAGATTACTACAGACTGTTCTGTTTTTGACAGATTCTGTTTTTTATGTGTTGTTTGCTTATTTTGATGAATCTATGAGTAGTATTGGAGGGTATGAACCATAGAAAAATTGAAATACAGTAGATATTACACCAATATGAATTTATAATGAGTTCACGACAGTACCTAAGTGGTGGTTAACGGAGCTTACGAGTTTTCTATTGAGTTTTGTGTTGTGAAGTTTTCAAGTTTTGGGTAAAGATTCGATGGACTATGGAATAAGGAGTGGCAAGAGCCTAAGCTTGGGGATGCCCAAGGCTCCCCAAGATAATATTCAAGGACAACCAAGAGCCTAAGCTTGGGGATGCCCCGGAAGGCATCCCCTCTTTCGTCTTCGTTCATCGGTAACTTTACTTGCTGCTATATTTTTAATCACCACATGATATGTGTTTTGCTTGGAGCGTCATTTTGTTTTATTTTGTTTTGCTTGTTGTTTGAATAAAATACCAAGATCTGGAATTCTTAAATGAGATAGAGTCTTCACATAGTTACATAATTATTCAACTACTCATTGATCTTCACTTATATCTTTTTGGAGTAGTTTGTCATTTACTCGCGTGCTTCACTTATATTCTATGAGTAAATGGTTGAATGATTTGAATATCATAAATCTGAAATTATATATGTTTCATATGCCTACCCCATGGGGAGTAATGACTTCACATATAAGAAGTAGAGGTGGTAAATTTATTGAAAGTTAGCAAACATAGTATTGGTCACTTGAACAATTCATGAAAGAATATCGAAGGAAGAGAATTTCACATATAAATATACTATCTTGGACATCTTCTATGATTGTGAGCCCCATTAATTATTTTCAAACCTGAGCAAATTAGTTGAAGTTGGACAAGGAAGACAACATAATGAGTTATGCTTGGGTATATTTGTATAGAAGTTATATTGTTATAGATCCTCCAACATGTGGTGGTTGCTGTTTAGAATCCTTTGCTAGCCAAAATATATGTACTAAGCGGGAATACTGCTTGTGCATCCAAATTCCTTGAACCAAGTTTCTTCCATGAGTGTCCACCATATCTACCTATATGCGGTATTTACCTGCCGTTCCAAGTAAATTTGCATGTGCCAAACTCTAAACCTTCAAATAATAATCTGTTTTGTATGCCCGAATCGCTCATGTAGTGACTAGGGGTTGTCAGTATCTTCCATGCTAGGTGGGTTATTCTCACGATGAGTGGACTCCGCTTATCATTCACGAGATAATGGCTGGTAACTGGGATGCCTAGTCCTATGATCAAAAGATCAAAAAAATCACAAATAATTTAAATAAAACTCCCCCAGGATTGTTGATAGTTGGACGGCACCCGTTGTTTCGGACAAGCCGTGGAGTGTGACTGTTGGTGGAGGGGGAGTAAAATCCTTACCTTTTTGTTTGGGAACCGCCTATAAAAGTATCTAGTATGGAAGATATTGGGAACTCTTGGCTGTTATGTTGACAATGAAAGCATACCTCTCAAAATTATTTTCATCTCTATTTAAAAACCTCCAGCTCTGGCACCTCTGCAAATCCCTGCTTCCCTCTGCGAAGGGCCTATCTTTTACTTTTATGCAAGAGTTAGTAGTATTCCTCTCATTCCAACCTACTCTTTAGTTGGCAAGCATCATGTGATGGGGAAAGATCTAAGCATATATAGCCATTCAAATATATTTAATCATGAATTATTATTGTTGACAATTATCTATATGATAAGTAAATTGGGAGGCGAAACATTAAGCCCCTATCTTTCTCTGTGTTCGATGGTTGCTATTTGTTCTAAAAATATGCTTTGAGTGGTAGCAATCATGGAAGACCATATGATAGTTGAGTATGTGGGATTTGCTAAATCAAAGCTCTTACATAGACCCTTCCTGAAAATAAGATGAATTGCAATTGTTTGATGAGTGAGAACATAGTTTGCTAGTTTTCAAGAAAGTTTATGGTCTATGCTTTAACATGTGAATAGCTTGTTACTTGATCATGAGAAGTTTTATGAGATGAGCTGCTGTTATGACATATAATGATGCTAGAAAAGGTGATTGAAATTATCATTGATCAAACTTATGCACCTGCTAGCATTCACACTTCATAAATCATTTCTTTTATCATTTACCTACTCGAGGACGAGCAGGAATTAAGCTTGGGGATGCTGATACGTCTCCAACGTATCTATAATTTATGAAGTATTCATGCTATTATATTATCTGTTTTGGATGTTTATGGGATTTACTAAGCACTTTTATATTATTTTTGTGACTAACCTATTAACCAGAGGCCCAGCCCACATTGCTGTTTTTTTGCCTATTTCAGTGTTTCGAAGAAAAGGAATATCAAACAGAGTCCAAATGGAATGAAACCTTCGGGAGAGTTTTTTTGGAACAGAAGCAATCCAGGAGACTTGGAATAGACATCAGGGAAGCTTCGAGGAAGCCACGAGGCAGGGAGGCGCGCCCCCCACCCTCGTGGGCCCTCGTGGCTCCCCTGACCGACTTCTTTCACCCATATATATCCATATACCCCGAAAACATCCAGGAACACCATAGATCGGGAGTTCCGCCGCCGCAAGCCTCTGTAGCCACCAAAAACCTCTCGGGAGCCCGTTCCGGCACCCTGCCGGAGGGGGAATCCATCACCGGTGGCCATCTTCATCATCCCGGCACTCTCCATGACGAGGAGGGAGTAGTTCACCCTCGGGGCTGAGGATATGTACCAGTAGCTATGTGTTTGATCTCTCTCTCTCTCTCTCTCTCTCGTGTTCTTGATTTGGCACGATCTTGATGTACCGCGAGCTTTGCTATTATAGTTGGATCTTATGATGTTTCTCCCCCTCTACTCTCTTGTGATGAATTGAGTTTTCCCCTTGAAGTTGTCTTGTCGGATTGAGTCTTTAAGGATTTGAGAACACTTGATGTATGTCTTGCCGTGCTTATCTGTGGTGACAATGGGATATTCACGTGATCTACTTGATGTATGTTTTGGTGATCAACTTGCGGGTTCAATGAACTTATGCATAGGGGTTGGCACACATTTTCGTCTTGACTCTTCGGTAGAAACTTTGGGGCACTCTTTGAGGTACTTTGTGTTGGTTGAATAGATGAATCTAAGATTCTGTGATGCATATCGTATAATCATGCCCACGGATACTTGAGGTGACATTGGAGTATCTAGGTGACATTAGGGTTTTGGTTGATTTGTGTCTTAAGGTGTTATTCTAGTACAAACTCTACGATAGATCGAACGGAAAGAATACTCTTGAATAGATCAATCAGAAAGGATAACTTTGAGGTGGTTTCGTACACTACCATAATCTCTTCGTTTGTTCTCCGCTATTAGTGACTTTGGAGTGACTCCTTGTTGCATGTTGAGGGATAGTTATATGATCCAGTTATGTTATTATTGTTGAGAGAACTTGCACCAGTGAAAGTATGAACCCTATGCCTTGTTTCCTAGCATTGCAATACCGTTTACGCTCACTTTTACCACTTGTTACCTTGCTGTTTTTATATTTTCAGATTACAAATACTCATATCTACCATCCATATTGCACATGTATCACCATCTCTTCGTCAAACTAGTGAACCTATACAATTTACCATTGTATTGGGTGTGTTGGGGACACAAGAGACTCTTTGTTATTTGGTTGCAGGGTTGTTTGAGAGAGACCATCTTCATCCGACGCCTCTCACGGATTGATAAACCTTACGTCATCCACTTGAGGGAAATTTGCTACTGTCCTACAAACCTCTGCACTTGGAGGCCCAACAACGTCTACAAGGAGAAGGTTGCGTAGTAGACATGAGCCACCGCCCCATTTCTTGGTACCTCTGCAGCCTGGGTCATACCCGGCGGGTTACTTGGCCTCGCACCAGGCGTGTTAAACAGATTCCTCACCTCATACTGCGAAGGCAAACGAGACCGGTGCCTTCTTCGGAGGATAGCATTAGAAGCATCCTGATCCAAGCTCAAACGAAAAGGTTCTTCACCTCTTCACGCAGAGTCGCCAACGGTGTAACCCGACCTCTCTTGACGGGTCACTCCCCGGGGTTATATCCCCAACAGGGCTATAGGCGTTGTTTGCACCTATGCGGTTGGCCTTCGAGGCTAAGTAATCCCTAGTCTCCAGATATTTGAGACTTGGGTTGGGAAAGCACGTGGTTGGCAAGCAGTGCCTTTAAGAACAAGCTTGGCAAATACTGTGAATATAAGAGAATCCCAGGTTATTTGGAGAAACATTTAAAGGGGGGAACTCGCGTGTCAAGCCGAGGACTCCAAAGCCGAAGTCATGCGTCCGAGATAGGTTTTCGTCCTCAGCATCAAAGACCAGCTCAGGGGCTACTAACAGTGTCCTTGACTAGGGGGTACCAGCCTAGTTGGCCCATAGTCCATTGGTCGAGCCTACGGCCCACCGTTCTAACAAGGAAGGACTCTGGAAGCCTCTCACTTCAGTGTGATCAAGATGGACTTCACCGAAGATTTGATGTGCACTCCAAGACTTGCATTGTCCCGGTGTCATGTGTATCCCTAGATTGGCAACCGGCCATGTGTAACCCTAGGTACCCCCAATGTCTATATAATCTGGGAGGTTTAGTCCTTAGAGACCATGGTCACCATTACAACCATCTAGCTCTAGGGCTAGAACACTAGTTACGATCTAGAGGTAGATCAAGCTTGTACTCGATACATCATCATCAATACAATCAAAGCAGGACATACAGTATTACCTCTTCAAGAGGGCCCGAACCTGGGTAAATATTGTCTCTTGTTACCCATAAATCCGAGATCCACAGCTCGGGACCCCCTATCCGAGGTCTGTCGGTTTTAGTACCGACAGTGATGCCACTTATATTCAATATTTATTTTGACCCCCTACCCGAGGTCTATCGGTTTTAGTACCGATGTAGGGTATTACCTCTTCGAGAAGGCCTGAACCTGTGTTCATATATTATTAATTCAACTATTCATGTTTCATACAATCACATCACTTGGAATATATTGCAATCGATCCAGCAACAAGGCGCGGGGTATTCTCTGGTTATACATATGGTGGAGACGTACCAGATGCAAAAATAAATAAATTATGAAAGTTGTTGCTATGTTTCCTTTTATTTTCCTAGGATATCGAAAGTCCTTTTCAAGGGATTATACAAAAAAAATTAAGTAGCAAAGCAATAAATGTATGAAAGAAAAATTCTAGGCACATGACTGTCGGTATGTAGTAGTGCTACTCTTATTTTTTTTCCTCTAACGTTGCCGAGCTATTGTGAATCACCCATTGGTTGGATGGTGAATGGGATGATCGTACCCCAAACTCACGAGGGATTGGTCCCCGGATTCAATGCTTTATATGCCTCATTTGAGAAGATTATTCTTTATGTGGAGGATATGTCCTGCCGATAGCGAGACATCAAGTGATGCTTCATCAATTTTTGAAATTCCGCGACATCCGTTTTTCGTAAGCAAGATGTGTGTGTGTATGTTTGATGTTGTGCATGTGTGCCCCATGTTTAAATTATACTACCTCCATACCAAAATATAATACGCTTTGGTGAGTCATTTTGGCCTACCAAAACATCTTAATATTTTGATACGGAGGGAGTATATACTCGGTCTTTCAAAAAGACATTAGTGAGTGGTCGTCATTACATTAAAGAAAATAAATACTTCACCTTTTTTAATGTAGTTCTTAAGTCATAAAAACAATGTGATGCCTATGCCATAAGTTTCTTTTTTGACATTCCATAGGCTCCTTCCATTTCTACGACAAACTAAAAAATAAAATAAACCCCTTCCAATAAGTGCAAACCGTTCACACAAGCCTAAAGTACACATTTGCAGACAGGATTAAATTTGTGAATCCAAAGAATGTACGTAACCCAAGTCAAATACGAATACGTCTTGGCAACCAGTCATACGACTGCTAAATTTTGTGATCCAGGCGAGATGCACAGCCGAAGAACGAAGTATATTCATCACCCCGAAAAAAATGGTCTATTCACCAGGTGTGTGTGTGTGCGCGCGCATACGAGCCCTTTTCGGCCGAAATCGTAGTGGATGGCGTGCTGGGCCCCGCATTCGGTCCCGGGCCACTAGGCTGTAATGTGGGATTTGATGTGGACCTGTCGGGCATATCCGGCGACAAGCCGGGCCCTCCACAGCGTCTCCTTCACAACCTTCATATCCTGCGCAGCCGCCCTCTCTCACTCGCCTACTCCCCTCCCAATTCATTTCCGGCAGGATTCTCGCTCCTAATTCTGCACCTAAACGACACTTATTATCCTAACCCTCGATTGTTTAACGCCAGAAATGCAATGTGTCTCTTAGAGTTGGTATATTGTCACACGGACATGAGTCAAACAATCCCTCCTAAGAATAATGCTCCCTTTCCGGCCCTACGATCACCTGTACATACATGTCCAAATAATTCTTCTTGGTACCGTTTTTTCTTTTCTTTTTTGCGAAATTGGTACCGTTGGTACAGCAGACCGTTGTACCAACCAATAGAGTACGTCTTTGCTGGATCCAACCGCATATTTTTCACTATCATAGCCGTCGCATTTGGCGCTTATTAAGGTCCACGCACCAATTCGCGGAACTGGACCGCAGACGGCCATGGAGCCTGCCCTCTGCCCGCACGAGGAGACATGTATAATGCCTGAACGCCGCACCAACTGACCGGCCTAATCATGCTCACGAACACTCCATCCATCCAAAGGACAGAAGGGAAAGCACGCGGACGCAATGATTTATCATGAGAAGGGCAAAAGTTTAGCACGCGCAAAGTCGTCAGTGGCGAAAGCGCCCGCGGTCAGCAGAAACGCCGTTTTTTCCACGGAGATGTCAAAAGGTTTGGGTGATCGATCCGTGTAAAAAAGGGTTTCGGTTTGGCGCGGGCGACGCGACCTGCGAGATATCTGCTTCTCCTTTGGCTCGCTAGCCGGGAATGTCCGGTAGTGTAGACGAGTAGTGGTAGTATCCCATGTTTTGGCTACCGGATCCCAAGAAAATACCGACGGTGGGCGAGAAACGCGGATACCACGGTTACCGTGAAATTCCGAGGAAATACCACTCGAATTTTTTAAATGCAATTTGAATTCAAAATTTTCTGAGCTAGGAATATATTAGCGCTGAGCTCAACTAGTTCATGAAGCTGCTGTTGGCGCAGTGGTAGGATCTCCCGGTCTGTCCTCTACGTATGCCAGGTCGTGGGATTGAATCTCCAACTTTGCTTTTAAATTTTTTTTTCTCGCGGGGTAGCGAGAAATGCGGGAACCGTACGATAACCGAATTTTCCGCCCGGTACCCAAAACCCTAGTATCTACTTTCTCGGTCCCATAATATAAGAACATTTTCGACACTAGTATCTTCTACTATACTACACACGCGGAGGGAGCGAGATTTCCAGATGTAATTCAACACGGTAGTAGGAGTACACAAAGAGACACGGCATTTTTCAGAGGTGCGAACAGTAGCAGATCAAGTGTTGGAAATATGAGCAATTTACCGAATGATTTTACTAACAGAAATACTAGATAAAGCATGACTAGTATAGCAGTGATAAAACAAGCCATGCTATTTGAAAAAGAGAAGGTAAATAATATCTGCATATATGAGCTAGAACCGATCATCTCTAGAGCAGACTGTAGATCAAGATGCATATATGAAGTAGAGCCTAACATGTGTAGAGCAAACACTAGAAGAAGGAATTGTTGCAGGACTTCTAACAGGAAAGATAAGAACACGTACTGGACAGCAGCTGGACCAGAGGCACTGGACTTGGGGTCGGTGTCCTCCATGTCGTTGAGGAGGTAGTCGTCGTCGGGGAAGTAGTCGTCGGAGTTCGGGGCGTCCGTGACGAAGAAGTCAGTAGTCGCGCAGAGCGCTCTCCAAAAACCTTATCACCCTTGAGGGAGTCCTGAACTAGGGGGTGTCCGGATAGCCGAACTATCATCATCGGCCGGACTCCAAGACTATGAAGATACAAGATTGAAGACTTCTTCTCGTGTCCGGATGGGACTTTCCTTGGCGTGGAAGACAAGCTTGGCGATACGGATATGTAGATTTCCTACCATTGTAACCGACTCTGTGTAACCCTAGCCCTCTTCGGTGTCTATATAAACCGGATGGCTTTAGTCCATAGGACGAACAACAATCATACCATAGGCTAGCTTCTAGGGTTTAGCCTCCTTGATCTCGTGGTAGATCTACTCTTGTAACACACATCATCAATATTAATCAAGCAGGACGTAGGGTTTTACCTCCATCAAGAGGGTCCGCACCTGGGTAAAACATCGTGTTCCTCGTCTCCTATTACCACCCGCCTAGACGCATAGTTCGGGACCCCCTACCCGAGATCTGCCGGTTTTGACACCGACATTGGTGCTTTCATTGAGAGATCCTCTGTGTCGTCGCTGATAGGCTCGATGGCTTCTTCGATCATCATCAACGACGCAGTCCAGGGTGAGACCTTCCTCCCCGGACAGATCTTCGTATTCGGCGGCTTTGCACTGCGGGCCAATTCGCTTGGCCATCTGGAGCAGATCGAAAGTTACGCCCCTGGCCGTCAGGTCAGATTTGGAAGTTTGAACTTCACGGCTGGCATCCACGGGGACTTGATCTTCGATGGATTCGAGCCACGGCCAAGCGCGCCGCACTGTCACGACGGGCATGATTTAGCTCTGCAGCCGGACAGTACCCTGGAGGCCGCACTCGAGCCCGCTCCGATATTCAATTCGGAGCCGGCTGCGCAGATCGAGGACGGATGGCTAGACACCGCCTCGGGGGCTGCAACCTCTACGGCAATAGAGCCGAACACTGACCTTGTCCCTCATGAAGCTCGTGACTCCGAGGTGCCGGACTCCTTGCTGGACTCCGAACCTCCTGCGCCCCCTCCAATCGAATCCGATTGGGCGCCGGCCATGGAGTTCACCGCAGCGGACATCTTTCAACACTCAACTTTTAGCGACATCTTGAGTTCGCTAAAGTGTCTCTCGTTATCAGGAGAGCCCTGGCCGGACTGCGGTCAGGACGGTTGGGATGCGGACGACGAAGAAATTCAACGCCCACCCACCACCCACTTAGTAGCCACTGACGATCTAACCCACATGCTAGACTTCGACTCCGAAGACATCGACGGTATGGACGACGATGCCGGAGACGACCAAGAACCAGCGCCTATCGGGCACTGGAAAGCCACCCTAACTCACGACGTATACATGGTGGATACACCAAAAGGAAGCGATAATGAGGAACAACGGGACAGGGCGAAGGACAACTCCACCAGCAAACAACCAAAACGGCGACGCAAGCGCCGCCCAAAGTCCCGCCTCGATAAATACGGCACCCATACAGACCCGGCCCTAGAGCAGGGCGAAGCAGTGGACAGCGAACATGCAACCAAGCAATCATCCGAACACGGTGAACTGGACAAGCAACCCATGCCCGGCGAAAACAAGAGACTAGACGACCTCACGCCGAACACATCACCAGAGCATAAGAACCTTCATAAAAGGCTCGTCGCTACTGCAAGAAGCTTGAAGAAGCAAAAGCGGAAGCTCAAAACAGTAGAGGACGCACTCAGAATGAGATGGAGCAAAGTACTCAATACCGCAGATAAATATGACGCTATTCGCCAGGCAAAGAGTTACCCGAAGCGCAAGTTGCTGCCCGAATTCCACGAGGAGGCCTTCGAGCCCCCGCAGTCAAAAAAAGAAAGAGGCCGCCTGGCCGGATAGACGACCAGATGACAGGCTAAGAGCAGCAAGGGGCTCCGCACACAAGCCGGCACACGATCAGCATAAAGATCCTCAGAAAAAGGATGACCCGGTCAGGTCTATCTATGGGCCAAAAAAGAAGACTCCAGGAAGCAACACAACCCGCCGAGCGTCTGAAGACAACGGCACACCTAAATACAGGGGCGCTGCACACCCACTATGTTTCACCGACGAGGTACTGGATCATGAATTTCCAGCGAGATTCAAACCCGTAAACATAGAAGCATATGACGGAACAACAGACCCCAGAGTCTGGATTGAGGACTATATCCTACACATACATATGGCTAGAGGAGACGATCTCCACGCCATAAAATACCTACCCCTCAAGCTCAAAGGGCCAGCTCGGCATTGGCTCAAAAGCCTCCCAGAAAATACCATTGGAAGTTGGGAAGAGCTCGAGGATGCGTTTCGAGCAAATTTTCAAGGGATCTATGTCCGCCCTCCGGATGCAGACGATTTAAGTCACATAACTCAACAGCCCGGAGAGTCAGCATGCAAATTCTGGAACAGGTTCCTCACCAAAAAGAACCAAATAGTCGACTGTCCGGATGCCGAAGCCTTAGCAGCCTTTAAGCACAACGTCCGAGACGAATGGCTCGCCAGACACCTCAGCCAGGAAAAACCAAGAATAATGGCCGCACTAACAAGCCTCATGACCCGCTTTTGCGCAGGGGAGGACAGCTGGCTGGCTAGATGTAGCACCAGCGACCCGAGTACATCCGAAGTCAGGGATGGAAATGGAAAATCACGACGCAGAAAAGATCAGCGCCGGAATAAGGAAAATGGCCCAAATAGCACGGTGGTCAACGCCGGATTCAAAATCTCTCGGCCGAATAACAAAACACTGCCCCTAAAGGACAACAGTGACGAGCTATCCAATCTAAACAAAATTCTGGATAGGCTATGTCAAATACATAGTACCTCCGGGAAGCCTGCAAACCATACCCACAGAGATTGTTGGGTCTTCAAATAGTCCGGCCGACTTAACACCGAACGCAAGGGGCTCGACACACCAAGCGAAGACGACGACGAACCCCACAAGTAGAACGCCGGAAAACAGAAGACTTTCCCACTAGAAGTCAAAACAGTGAATTCACTTCATGTGATAACACAAAAACACAGTGCGGCACCTTCCATACCAGGACACCATCCGCAGAATGGGGATAGACCCTACCAAAATTCGCCGTAGCGGCACTTCCTTCAAAGGAGTGACGCCAGGCCTTTAAGCCAATTGAACAAGCCCTGTACCACTGGAGGTTGTGTCCGGTTCATCCGACAACCTCCGTCGCGAAAAGCTCACTCTCCATACCGCCCCATTTCACAGTGGCCCTCAAGCACTACTGGGACGCGAAGCTTTCGCCCGCTTTAACACAATAACACATTACGCGTCTCTTATGCTTAAAATGCCCGGTCCACGCGGCATAATCTCATTAAAGAGTGACTCCGAGTGTTCCTCGACCACGGAGAACGTGAGGCCGCCTTGACAGCCACACACTAATCCGACCTTGCAGGTCAAAGCCCCTAAAAACAGGTCATTCAGACCTCGGACACGGTTAGGCGAGTCCGGCGTAAATAAACAAGGGGCTTCCCAGCCGCATACCCCTTTACAAGGGGCTGCGCGTATAAACGATGAGAGCCAATAAAGCTCAACTTTATTCATCTTCCAAATTATACTTTATTTTAAATACAACCTTTGCACGATATTTCTTCCAAACTAAGTCCTTCTCTTTTACAGATGAAGCACGTGCTACACCCGTCCAGGATACAGCACAACAGAGACACAGGCGCACACGTGCAGCAGGGACCCGTTGCAAGGATTCTTTTCAGATTAAGACCCTGCGTAAACCTTTCTTACTGTCTCTTGTTGATACACATCCCCCGGTTTTCTAACATAACCGAGGAGGAGGCTGGCGTTTTGGCATCGGCCGCGTCAGAAGTTCCCGCCTGTACCTGGACACTAGGGGCTTAGGGCATTGTTCTGCCCGGTATCATAAAGACCAAACACCTCAGGGAGTGTTCGGCGTCTCGAGTTAGGCCTTATATGCATCAGCTCCGAATCATGTCTTTGGTCAAATGTTGGGTTTGCCCGGCTCTTGTGTTTTGCTGCCTTACGTTCCGCTCCATCGGCTAATGCGGCACCAGGAGAACTACTGCGATTCTGCCCCGGTTTGGCCTGGCGAGCACCTTAGTAGAGAAAGCCGAAAACCGACTGTCATGATATAGCGAGAGACTGGTCAACCACTCGAGCGACTATTGGAATGTTTAGAATTCCTCCGTTTTGACGAAGGACCGCTTCCCGGTCAGGCACATACGTGCCCCAAGTTCGGAGAGCGCGGTGCCTCTAGGGGCTATATAGTAGCCCCACCATCGAGCTCCTATGGCTAAGTGAAAGTGATAAAGCATTATAGTCCGGTTGCCTAGTTTGCTATGCTATCACCTTCTTCAACGGACCAAGACGTTGGAATAAGTGTGAAAAAGCGCTTTTCTTTTTTGCAAACACCCCCGCACCATGTGCGTGGGGGCTGAAGCCAAAGACTGCAACTTTCAGGTTATTCATACATATACGGCCGCACAGGAGATAGTTCAATACTTGAAAGCACAAGTATAAAAAGCTATTGCATTATAAACATGATCTCACAAATCATACACGTCATTTGAACATGACATCTTTCGGGCACTACAACTCTATTAAACGAGCACCCTGCAGGACTTCCTCAAAATAGTGCTCGGCGGGTAATCGGCTCTTGTACGAACCCCGGGATGCAACAGCGGTGGCATCCATGTCCGCCCAGTATGTCTTCACACGGGCGAGAGCCATCCGTGCACCTTCTATGCATGCCGACCGCTTCATCGCCTTGATATGTGGCACCACCCCAAGGAATTGCTGCAACAAGCCAAAATAACTCTTCGACTTGGGCCTTTCCAGCCACAGATGAGTGACCACATCCGTCATGGCAAGTCCGGACAATCTATTCAGCTCAGCCCACTCAGCCAGCCGATCAAGCAACGGAAGTGGACGCTCCGGACTATGGAATTGAGACTAGTAAAGCTCTTCCATTTCGTGATCCTTCTGGCTTCGCAAGTGCACGACTGCGTCCGCCGCACTCGACGCCAAATCCAGATAAGGATCCTCCGCACCACACAACTGGCCCAGCTGAGCATACTTCGGATCCGTGAACTTCCTACGCAGAAGAAAGGGCTTTCCAGCCGCAATGTCTCCGGCTTGACGCAGTTCCTCCTTCATAGCCCGCATCTCACTCCAGGCATCCTTGACTTCGGCGCCGGCCTTCTTCAGGCCCTCTTGCTCCACTCGGCGTGCTCCTTCAAGAACCTCACAACGGTCGGTAGCATCTTTTAATTTCAAGGCCATTCCGGCCAACTCTTCCCTGCTTCGGCAGCGAGCAGCCTTTTCGGCTTTTAGCTCTTCTGCTGCCTTCAAGGCAGCCGCATTACTTATCCTGGCTTGCTCCTTGGCTCGAGCAAGCTCTGCTCGAAGATCTTCCACAGCAGCGGCGCCATCTGCATCAAGCATACAAATTGTAAGGAACGGGCACCAGCCCCCTTACTAGGCAACCGCGGAGCAACCACCTACCTTGCGACTCATTAAGTCGTTTATTGACCAGCGCGATGTCCGCATCCGCAACATCGAGTTGCCTCTTCAGTTCGGCAACTCCATTAGTCCGGCTGGCCACCGAACGTTCTGCCACCTGCATAGGAAAGGCGACATTCTATAACTGAGATTATGATCCTTGGCACGTTATCACTTTCGACAGCATACCAAGTCTCAGGGGCTACTATCTATACAGGGCGCACTTCATGTGCAAAACTGTCAAAAGGTATGTCATTTTTTGCGTACCTCAAACCCCGTCAGCAAGCTTCCGACGGCCTCATACAACCCGCTCTCGGCGGATGAGATCCTTTCAATCACCGTACTCATTAATGTGCGGTGATCTTCCGAGACAGATGCCCTCTTGAGCAAATCCTGCAGCTCCATCGGGCGTACTCCAATGGGTGCCGGACTCTCCGGCCCCGCCGGACTCGGGGAGACCCTCCGTGATGACACCTCAGGGTTGTCCGCCCCGCCCGACGGGGCGGCAGATGGAGGCGTCTCGCTTTCCATCATCTCCGGACGAAGGTCCCCCGAAGTTGAGCTCTGCTGAGATGGGCTGAGATCCGAACTACAAGGTGAAAACTTCGGTTACCTTTGGAAATAATATAGGGGCGTTCCCTATTACAAAATTCCCTCTTTTTACTTACGGCTCGCTGGAGGGCTGATTCCTATGGGGAGACTGTGTGGTCGGGGCCCTTCCCGGCACAGGACCTTCCGGTGCAGATTTCTTTCCCCGCTTTGAGGCCTTGGCCTCCGGGTCTTCGGAAGCAGTCCTCTTCTCCCCCTGGAAGGAGGGACTCTCGATTCCCCCCTTACTGAAAGCCTCCTTGGCGGAGGTGGTAGTTTCCCTGTGCCCCCCTTCGCCCTCCTCCGAAGGCGCAAACTCCAACATTTTGACTAACACGGGATCCGGCGTGGTCTCAGGGAGGGGGGCCGGACACCGTATCAGTTTTGCTTGCGCTATCCACTCCTGTCCAAGGGATAGCTGGTTAAAAGGCAAAACCATGATAAATAAATGGACAATATGTCCGGACATAGGGCTACTTACTTGAGTATCCGGGGGATTGCAGCTTAGGCCGGCGTCCTCGGTCAAGTCCGGATGCATCTCTTGCAATCCGAAGAACAGTTTGTACATCTCCGCGGGTGTCAAACCCATGAAGTGTTGGAGAGCTCGTGGCCCCTCCGGATTAAATTCCCACAGGCGGAGGGGGCGACGTTTGCAGGGCAGAAGGCGCCGGATCAGCATAACCTATGCCACCACCACCAGATTAATCTCCCTTTCTTGGAGGTCTCGAATCCGGTCCTGCAACAGGGGTACGTCTTTGGACGGCCCCCAGTTAATCCCCTTGTTGACCCATGACGTCAGCCGTTGTGGAGGGCCCGAGCGTAAAATGGGCGGCAGCTTCTGCCTGCTGCCTCTTGGAGCGGTGATATAGAACCACTCCTGTTGCCACGAGCCGAGCTCCTCCTGAAAAGAGCCCTCGGGCCATGGAGCATCGGCCCTCTTGCTTATGACCGCCCCGCCACACTCTGTCTGACGCCCCTCAATCATCTTCGGCTCCACGTTGAAGGTTTTGAGCCACAAGCCGAAGTGAGGGGTAGTGCGGAGGAAGGCTTCACAAAGGACAATGAATGATGAGATGTGGAGGATGGACTCCGGAGCCAAGTCATGGAATTCCAGCCCATAGTAAAACATGAGCCCCCTCACGAAGGGATCCATCGGGAAGCCTAAACCCCGACGGAGGTGAGACACGAACACAACGCTCTTGCCGGGCTCGGGAGTAGGAATAACTTGCCCTCGGGCAGGCAACCTATGCGAAATCTCGTAGGTCAAGTACCTGGCGTCTCTCAGCTTTATCACGTCTTCTTCCGTGACGGAAGAGGGCATCCACGGGCCTCGTAGGTCGGAGCCGGACATTGTCGAAGGTCGAAGGTACCCGAATCTGGAGCCCTGGGTGTTGGAACTCGAGGGCGAGGGGCGGATTCGATTGAGGATTGAAGAAAAAGAACTGGCCTTAGTCTCATTATAAAGAGGAAGAATACCAAGAGCCGTCCCCGTGACCGTTTGGAACCCGCCTTCGATGGAGGGGGCGTGGCAACGGGCACGGTTGGGTTACCCACGTCCGTATTAATGAGAATCCCGGAATAAGGGGAACACGATCTCTGCTTCGACAAGACGTGTCGAGGAAACCGCTTCGCTAAACGCGCGGAGGTGGTACAATAAAAACAATTCGAGTAAAGGCTTGGTAGTGGTGTGACGTCACGCCACGAAATACGTCAGCAGATTGAACTTGTGTAAATATTATTCTCTCTACGGTGGTATGTGGAAATTATTTTGCAGAGCCGGACACTATCCTAGTGTTCACAATCTTCTATAAATTATTCGAAGGAGGAACCCGCCTTGCAATGCCGAAGACAATATGCGCCGGACTCGTCGTCATTGAAGCCTGGTTCAGAGGCTACTGAGGGAGTCCTGGACTAGGGGGTGTCCGGATAGCCGAACTATCATCATCGGCCGGACTCCAAGACTATGAAGATACAAGATTGAAGACTTCGTCCCATGTCCGGATGGGACTTTCCTTGGCGTGGAAGACAAGCTTGGCGATACGGATATGTAGATTTCCTACCATTGTAACCGACTCTGTGTAACCCTAGCCCTCTCCGGTGTCTATATAAACTGGATGGCTTTAGTCCATAGGACGAACAACAATCATACCATAGGCTAGCTTCTAGGGTTTAGCCTCCTTGATCTCGTGGTAGATCTACTCTTGTAACACACATTATCAATATTAATCAAGCAGGACGTAGGGTTTTACCTCCATCAAGAGGGCCCGAACCTGGGTAAAACATCGTGTCCCTCGTCTCCTATTACCACCCGCCTAGACGCACAGTTCGGGACCCCCTACCCGAGATCCGCCGGTTTTGACACCGACAACCCTTCTCCCGTATAGGACTCAAAGAGGTGCGGTTTCGGAGGCCTACTGTCCCGACCCGCGGTGCACGCCACAAGCCGGGATGAGGAAGAACGTAGCAGCAGCGCAGTGCTAAGGAACTTGTGGCGAGAGGGGGAAGAGATTCTGGTGCGTCTCTCTGAGAGGAGCGACCTCCCTTTTATAGGCGCAAGAGAAGGAGGCGAGAGGCTGTGCTGGGAGCTGAAGAGAACGAGGGAGACGAAACGAATAGGCAGTAGGCGAAGAGGTGCGCCGTTCGTATTCAATCTCCACTACAGCAAAACGTTTCAGCTTTCGTGTGACCTTTTGTATACCCGTAGTGCGTGGCAAAAATTTACATCGGCTCGGCTCATTCCCGCAACCCGCGGCGCGTCGTGGCGTGGCGTGGCGAGGCGGGCGGCAGAGAAGGAGCGCGCGTGGATGTCCATCTTGTTCTCATGCTCATACAAGTGGGGAAGGAGCCTCCCTTATAAAGATGTCCAACTCCCTCTAAACTAGCAATGTGGGACTAAACTTTAGTTCCACCTCTTGCCTTGCACGAATGGGCTGCGTGGGCCTCTAGGATTTATTAGGAATTTCTGAAACTGCTATTGTGCTAGGCCCAAAATAGAAAAACAAATAAGCAATCCCCCACCAGATCACAGAGGCACACAAAATTTGCCTTTGGTTCCAAAACACTGTTTTATATACCGGTACTGCAGTGGAGACTGTTAAGTTGAACTTCCACCTAGAACTCTATGCTACACTAGTAAGCAACTTGAACAGTGGACTGGGCCTTGAACTGCAAGTTTTCTGCGAATCTAGCTTCACATAAAGCCTTGACCGATACATGGCTACCGTGGGTCTTCCCCGCGGGTGGAGCTTATGCGTCATACTCCGAGGCCTTTCATGAGTTTACTAGAGAGAACCCTACTCTCATAGATTGCGACGTTTAACAATTAGACTCATATAGGTGCGTTCTTCAAAAAATGTTCTGCAGGACAACATCTCTGCTTCAAAGAGCCACTTAGAACACATTAAGATATACATCAACCTGCCATGCAGATTAGGAGAGTATTGCATCTTCATGGAGTGGTATTTTTTAACAGTAAGGATACTCTCCTCCCAGTTGACCAACATCTTGTCTTCCACATCTAATTCACGGGATCTCCGATCACAAAGAATAGGTTACCACTGTGAACAACTCATATTGTGGGTCTCATACCCATCTCCCTCGATGCATTATCTATCACATTACGTGATAGACCCTTAGTAAAAGGATCTGCCAGAGTTTTAGACGTTTGGATATAATCCAATGCAATAACTCCAGAGTTTTTCATTTTTCTGACAGACTTTAACCTTCTCTAAACGTGTCTTGATGACTTCATGTTATCCTTTGAGCTGCTCACTTTAGTGATCACAGTTTGATTGTCACAGTTCATAAGGATACCCGGTACAGGCTTCTCAACTACCGGCAAGTCATTCAAGAGCCGGCGAAGCCAATCTGCTTCGACCATAGTTGTATCTAGTGCTGTGAGTTCTGCTTCCATTGTTGACCTCGTTAAGATGGTCTGCTTGCAAGACTTCCAAGGAACAGCGCCACCTCCATGAGTGAATACATATCCGCTCGTGGCCTTTATCTCATCAGCATCTGAGATCCAGTTTGAGTCACTATACCCTTCAAGCACCTTTGGGTGCCCAGTGTAGTGAATTCCATAATTCGCAGTGCCTTTCAAATAACGCAAAACTCTCTCTAGAACTTTCCAATGCACATCTCCTGGTTTTGAAACAAACCGACTCAGTTTGCTAACAGCAAAAGAGATGTCAGGTCTTGTAGCACTGGCTAAGTACATAAGCGAGCCAATAGTCTGAGAATACTTCAATTGATCTCTAGCAATTCTTCGATTCTTTCGAAGCAGCACGCTAGCATCATATGGTGTTGGAGAGGGCTTGCAGTCACTATAGCCAAAGCGACTCAAGATCATTTCCACTTAGTGAGATTGAAGCAATGTAATCCCACCATCATCATCTCTCAACAACTTGATGTTCAGAATGACATCAGCCACTCCTAAATCCTTCATCTCAAAACAGTGAGATAGGAAACCCTTGACCTCCTTAATAACATTCAGATTTGTTCCAAAAATTAGTATGTCATCAACATACAAGTAAAGCATAACTCCCTCGCCCCTACCATGGCGATAGTACACACATTTGTCAGCTTCGTTCACAACAAAGCCTGCAGCTGTTAAAGTTCTTTCGAACTTCTCATGCCACTGTTTGGGTGCTTGCTTGAGTCCATACAAAGACTTTAGCAACTTGCACACTTTCCCTTCCTGACCATCTATTACAAACCCATCTGGTTGTTCCATATAAATTTCCTCATCCAACTCTCCATTTAGGAAAGCAGTCTTAACATCTATTTGATGAACGAGAAGACCATGTGAGGCAGCTAGTGAAAGTAGAACTTGAATAGTGGTCAATCGAGCCACAGGTAAGTAAGTATCAAAGAAGTCTTCACCTTCCTTTTGGGTATAACCCTTTGCCACGAGCCGAGCCTTGTACTTTTCAATAGTACCATCAGGCCTAAGCTTCTTTTTGAATACCCATTTGCATCCTATAGGTTTGCACCCATAAGGACGATCAGTTATCTCCCAAGTTTCATTCGCCAAGATGGAATCCATCTCGCTACGAACCGCTTCCTTCCAGTAGTCAGCATCTTCCGATGCATAGGCCTCTGAAATAGAACTGGGAGTGTCATCTATGAGATACACAAGAAAATCATCACCAAAGGACTTTGCAGTCCTCTGTCTCTTGCTCCAAGTAGGAACTTCATTGTTTTCCTCCACAGGACTTTCAAAGTGTTCCATCGAGATGGCAGGTTCGGTAATTGTAACTGGTTCCTGATTCGATGAACTAGGCATCTCCTGATTAGATGAGGTAGCCATATCCTTCATGGGAAAGATATCTTCAAAGAAAGTCGCATCATTCGACTCCATGATCGTACCGACATGCATGTCAGATACCTCAGATTTTTACAACCAATAATCTATAGCCAATGCTATGAAAAGCATATTCCAGGAAAACACAATCCACAGTCTTTGGTCCAAGCTTCCGCTTCTTTGGAATTGGAACATTGACTTTCGCTAAGCAACCCCATGTTCGCAGATAAGAGAGTTTTAACCTTTTCTTCTCCCATTCCTCGAATGGAGTTATCTCTTTGTTCTTTGTGGGAACTCGATTTAGGACATGACATGTTGTCAATATCGCCTCCCCCCACCATGCCTTGGAGAGACCCGATGTGTCTAACATGGCGTTAACCAAATCAGTTAAAGTACGGTTCTTTTTTTCGGCCACCCCATTTGACTGAAGTGAGTAGGGAGGGGTCCTCTCATGGATTATACCATGTTCCGCACAAAAAGCATCAAATTCATTGGAAAAATACTCTCCACCACGGTCGGACCTAAGCCTCTTGATTTTCCGATCAAGTTGGTTTTCCACTTCAGCTTTATAGATCTTGAAAAAGTTCAAAGCCTCATCCTTAGATTTCAGAAGATACACACGGCAGTATCTAATGGAGTCGTCAATAACGTCATGAAATATTTCTTTCCACCTTTTTGTCAAAACACCATTCATTTCACATAGATCTGAATGTATAAGTTCTAGTGGTGCAAGATTTCTCGTCTCCGCGGTCACGTGAGACTTACGAGGTTGTTTAGCTTGCACACACACTTGACACTTAGATCCCTTGACAGTGGTGAAACTAGGGATTAAGTTCAACTTTGCTAGTCGCGACATGCAACCAAAGTTAACATGACAAAGACGTTAATGCCACATATTTGATTCACTATTGTTGCAAGTATGATTAACAACTTTATTGCAAACATCTGATAAGGATAAACGAAACAAGCCTCCTAACTCATAGCCTTTACCAACAAAGGTTCCATACTTGGATATTACAAATTTATTTGACTCAAAGACAAGCTTGTAGCCATCTCTACACAAAAGAGATCCGCTGATAAGATTTTTATTGACGGAGGGGACATAATGCACGTTCTTCAGCCGCACGATCTTCCCCGAAGTAAACTTCAGATCGACCGTGCCAACACCACAAACAGAAGCACTTGAACTGTTGCCCATTAGCACGGTTGAAGTCCCTGCGGTCTGATAAGAGAAAACATGGAAATATCACCGCATACATGCACATTAGCACCCGTGTCAATCAACCAATCAGGAGAATGACATACTGAAAGAATAGTGGGAAATATACCATACCCAGCATCCTTCATGTCAATGTCTTTGATGACAACATTAGCGGTCTTGCCGCCTTTCCCAGGATGACGCTTGTCATAGCGATTAGGACAACTAGGAGCCCAATGATCAGGATCTCCACACACATGACAAGCACCTTTCTTCTTGTCACTCTTCTTCTTGAAGTTCGTGTGTTGTACAGCCTTGTTCTTCCCATCAAACTTTGCTTTACCATCAAGCTTGCCCTTGTTCTTGAACTTGTGGGACTGGAAGTTTTTCTTCTCTACCAAATTGGCACTAGATCCTCCCTCAATACCTCGAGCACGTGTGTCCTTTGCTCTCACCTTTTCTTCCACATCAAGAGTACCAATGAGATCTGGGACGGAAAACTCCTGTCTCTTATGCTTCAGTAAGGTAGCAAAGTTCCTCCACGAAGGAAGAAGCTTAGTGATGATACCCCCGGCAACAAACTTGTCCGGTAGGATACAATTGAAGTGCTCAAGTTCTCTAGCAAATGGATGTATCTCATGAGCCTGCTCAACCACGGAGCGCTCTTCAGTCATCATGTAATCATAGAATTGCTCCATGATGTACAGATCAGTGCCGGCATCCGAGACCCCAAACTTGGCCTCGAGTGCGTCCCACATATTTTTTCCATTGTCAATTGACGCATAAGCATCAACTATGTTCTCACCAAGAACACTCAAGAGAGCAGCCTTAAACAAGGTATCCATTTTCTGAAAAGCTTATGCCTGTTGGGCATCTTGCTCTCCTTCAGGTTTGCCAAGAGTGGCGTCATAGCAACTCATGGTTTGAAACCATAAGACTGCTCTCACGCGCCACCTCTTATAGTGGATACCCTCAAACAAAGGAGGTCTCATGGAAGCAGCAAAACCATTCAAGGTAAATTGCCTATAATAAGGTTTTTGGATTGTTGGAAATCTGAGCAATTTACCGAATGATTTTACTAACAGAAATACTAGATAAAGCATGACTAGTATAGCAGTGATAAAACAAGCCATGCTATTTGAAAAAGAGAAGGTAAATAATATCCGCATATATGAGCTAGAACCGATCATCTCTAGAGCAGACAGTAGATCAAGATGCATATATGAAGTAGAGCCTAACATGTGTAGAGCAAACACTAGAAGAAGGAACTGTTGCAGGACTTCTAACAGGAAAGATAAGAACACGTACTGGACAGCAGCCGGAGAGAGGCACTAGACTTGGGGTCGGTGTCCTCCATGTCGTTGAGGAGGTTGTCGACGTCGGGGAAGTAGTCGTCGTCGGGGAAGTAGTCGTCGGGGTCCGGGGCGTCGGTGACGAAGAAGTCAGTAGTCGCGTAGAGCGCTTCCCAAAAATCTTATCACCCTTCTCCCGTACAGGACTCAAAGAGGTGCGATTTCGGAGGCCTACTGTCCCGACCCGCGGTGCACGCGGCAAGCCGGGATGAGGAAGAACGTAACAGCAGCGCAGTGCTAAGGAACTTGTGGCAAGAGGAGGAAGAGATTCTAGTGCGTCTCTTTGAGATGAGCGACCTCCCTTTTGTAGGCGCAAGAGAAGGAGGCGAGAGGTTGCGCTGGGAGCTGAAGAGAATGAGGGAGACGAAACGAACAGGCAGCAGGCGAAGAGGTGCGCCGTTCGTATTCAATCTCCACTACAGCAAAACGTTTCAGCTTTCGCGTGACCTTTCGTATACCCGTAGTGCGTGGCAAAAATTTACATCGGCTCGGCTCATTCCCGCAACCCGCGGCGCGGCGCGGGCGGCAGAGGAGCGCGCGTGGATGTCTCTTTTGTTCTCATGCTCATACAAGTGGGGAAGGAGCCTCCCTTATAAAGAGGTCCAACTCCCTTTAAACTAGCAATGTGGGATTAAACTTTAATTTCATCTCTTGCCTTGCACGAATGGGCTGCGTGGCCCTTTAGTATTTATTAGGAATTTCTGAAACTGCTATTAGACTAAGACCAAAATAGACAAAAATTCCAGCATCAAGTTGGCGGATCGTGTAACGTGACGTTGCTTGCTTGCAGAAGATCAACGGGTAGCCAGCCAGCTAGCTTTGCCAGCCCGGTGCGGTACGGTGCGGATCAAACAAACCCGGCTGGCTGCTTTGGACTTCGCAGCCAGCGCGCGGCATGCATCGCGATCGCGGTGCAATGCGAGGGAGGGAGGGAGGGAGGGAAAGGCGAGGGGCGGGCATGATGGTGCGCCCGCGCGGAGGGACACGCCGAGATGGGCGCGCTCGCTCGCCCACGCCCGTCCATCATGACGGCCACGGGGAGGCCGCCCCAAGACCCAGAGCGGCAGCGAGCGGGAGCCCGGAGGTCGCTCTGGCTCTTTCTTCTTTCGCCCACGCGCGGTCCCCGTTTCCCGCCTCGCGATCGCGCGACGCACTACACGTACTACGTTTGGGGTGCAATGCACTGCACGGCCTTGGGTCTTTCACTTGGCACCGGCTTTTGCCCCCTCGCTTTGCCCGCCGCGGTGGTGCTCTGCCTGCCAGGGTGTCCCTGCCCGGCAGGAGGGAGGCGTGCGGTTGCGCGGCCCCGGATGGTTCCAAAGGCGGCGCACAGGCCGGGCCGGGGCCCGACCTGGCGCGCGTGTGCCGTGTCGCGCCACCGCTGCCTGCCACGCCACTGCGCGTACGGTGCCAGGGTTCTCATGCTAGAACGGACGGGCCTTTTTTCTTTCCGGTCGAGTCGGTCGGCGAATCCATCGATGGCGGCTGTGGACTAAAACTACGCCGGCGTACGTGTACTCCACTGCGTAGTACGTGCACGTACTTGTCGCTCGCTCGTCGTACCTCGACAGCATGAGAGCAACTTTGATCAACAGGGCGAGACGGACACGAGCCCGACACTTCCGTGTGGCTGCTGATACATCGCTGGTTTATCTGTAGCCTGTAGGACAGGACCGCGGTTATAGAGACTAGCTTGGGTCGGAATGCATCGCCATCATGCATCCTGCAGTGCACCACCATCTGTTTCGTGTTGTAGCTAGACTGCTAGTACTAGAGGATAGGTCGACACTCGACAGGGCCGATGGTGAAGTGAGAAGTGTCCAGTTGCCCATGTCTTCGGAGGGTTGGGCGGCTCATCGCCAAGCAGATTCTAACCAAACCAGTGAGCCGAGAGGGAAGTGCCTAGTGGCGTCCCTAATAGGATTCCTAATAGTGCACGTTTTAGTCGCCTAATAACTAACGCCGCTTCTCGTCAGTTCAGAGGGTACAAATGGCAATGGATGCTAAAGTGAAGATCCTCCCATGAAGCCGCGGAAGACTCGCTAATCCAACGAGAGTGGTTGTTCTACACTCGAACACATTATACCCACAACGAACAGTAAATCTGAAGAAGAAAAACTGGCTTAGATTATGAACAGAATTTGTAGGTGCTTGCAAAATTTAGTGGCCCCGGTGATGGTCGGTGCCCTCTATGTGACACCCCGGAAGACTCCAACCATATATTCTTCACCTGTGTTACGGCACAATTCCTTTAAAACTGTTTTAGAGAAGTCTGCGGCGGCACATGGTGCCACACGAACTTCCTAGACCTGTTCGCAGAACTCCAAACCACGCCCGTGGGCTTCCGTCACATTAGGTGGCTTGGGATCGGGGTTCTAGCATGGACGATCCTTAACAAGTTGGTGATTGAACATTGTACAAACTTTGTGGTTTCCTGCAGCTCTGGAAGCCGTTTAGTGCCGACCGGAGCATGCCTGCATCAACTCCATCACCACCGGCCTACGCTCCGTCGCACTTCGCCTATCACCGCCTCTCTCGTCGTCGTCGCCCAAGCCTGATTAGTCGCCCCTCTCATGGGTGTGTCATGTATGCTGCCTTTTGTTCTTTTTTTTTGGGCTTGTTGAGTTGTGCCCTCAGCAGAACCTTAATACTTTGTGCGTACTCCTGTGTCGTGTTGGGTGGTGTGTGTTGTGTCCTATTGTTGCACTAGACCTTGTTGTTGGCGGTTTGCTTTATCTATAAAGCGGGGCGAAAGTCTATTTCGGTAAAAAAAATAGTGGCCAAATGACATTCGGTGAGCTCCGTGTAAAACATAGGATTTGGGAAACTGGCTCGACACCCTAAACGGGGTGTGGCTATCTCATTATATAAGAGTACCAAAGGGTACGTTACAAATACAAGTGTATACAAGAGTCCTCGTATATATACAGTCTAACACCCTCCCTCAATCTTAACTATGGCCTAAGGTACAAAGCAAGTTAAGATTGCGCCTACAGCCTACAAATTGCGGTTGTGGAAGAGGCTTCGTAAATATGCCAGCAAGTTGATCCTTTGACGAGATGAACTTGATACTGAGGAGCTTCTGTGCAACACGTTCCCGAACAAAGTGATAGTCTACCTCAATGTGTTTCGTCCGAGCATGGAACACCGGATTTGACGACAGATAAGTAGCACCAATATTGTCACACCAAAGCACTGGAGGATGAGCAGGAGAGTCTCTCAATTCTCTCAACAAGGACTGAACCCATATGATCTCAGCAGTCGCATCAGCAACTACTTTGTACTCAGCTTCAGTACTGTTGTGAGACACCGTGGCTTGCTTGCGAGCATTCCAGGCGATCAAGTTACGGCCAAGAAACACTGCATATCCCCCGTGGATCGCCTGTCATCAGGACTGCCAGTCCAATCTGCATCTGAAAATGCTGAGATCTCACAAGACGGTGCAGGCTGGAGAAGCAAACCATAGGAAGCAGTGAGGCAGATATAACGGAGGATACACTTCACAGCTGACAAATGAGACGTCCTAGGTGCATGGAGGTACTGACAGACACGGTTGACTGCATAGGAAACATCACGTCTGGTGATAGTAAGATACTGCAGACCACCAACGAGACTGCGATACTCAGTAGCATCATCCGATGGAAGAAGATCTCCATCAAGAGCAGACAACCGATCAGTAGCAGACATCAGAGTGATCGCAGGTTTACACTTCAGCATGCCAGCACGACGCAACAAGTCCAGAGAGTACTTCTTCTGGGTAAGAGTCAACCCAGCAGAAGACCGCGAAACCTCCCGACCAAGGAAAAAGTGTAGAGCACCTAAGTCCTTGACAGCAAAATCACCACTCAAGGCAGCCATAGGACGATCAGCAGCAGCATCAGAGGAACTGATGAGGATGATATCATCAACATAAAGCAGCAGATACATCGTAACCTCAGGACGCTGAAGAAGAAACAAGGACGTGTCAGCTGTGGAGGGAAGAAACCCTAGCGCCCGAAGAACAGAGCCAAGACGAGCATGCCACGCACGGGGAGCCTGCTTAAGACCATATAGCGCATTAACAAGGCGACAGAGATGATGAGGACGTGCGGGATCCACAAAACCCGACGGCTGGCGCATACAAACCTCTTCCTCTAGAACTTCATGTAGGAAGGCATTCTGCACATCAAGCTGACGAAGAAACCAGCCGCAAGTAACGGCAAGAGACGGCAGCATACGAATGGTGGTAGGCTTGATAACTGGACTGAATGTGTCTTCATAATCAAGACCACACCTCTGCTTGAAGCCCTTGGCAACCAGTCGCGCCTTGTAGCGTTCAATAGAACCGTCCGCATATTGTTTTACTTTAAACACCCATTTGGAATCAATGATGTTGATGCCAGAGACCGGAGGAATAAGTTGCCAAGTGCCATTTTTCAGCAAAGCCTGAAATTCCTGCTCCATCGCAGCACGCCAGTGAGGAATACCCAACACGGCCTGAAAGTGATGTGGCTCGGCCATCGAATCCACAACAGCATGAGCCATGCAAGCGGCAAGCCACGCAGCAGTCCCATCTGTATGTTCCTTTGGATGAAAAACACCAGACCGGCTGCGTGTGTGTGGACGAAGAACAACCGCAGCAGGCATCACCGGCAACTCTGGGCTTGCCACGGGAGACGAAGGCGAGGCCAACCCTGACCCCGAGCTGGATGAGCCAGAGTCGTCTGGCTCAGAGGCAGGCGACGTGATCGAGGCAGGGCTGCCTAGTCCATCCGGCGACGAGGCCCGCTCACGAGGAGCCGGGGGGCGAGACGGGGCTGCTCAACGCAGTTGAAGTAGCCGCTGGGCCGCCTGCCGCTGGCCGGGCGAAGGCGACGCCCGCGGGTGGAACCCGCCAGCAGGCCCAGGCGAAGCAGCCACCGGGCTAGGCGAGCCGGGTGAGCCGGGCGAGGCCGCTCGCGGGGCAGCTGCAGGTGCAGCCAAAACAAGTGGAGCGGGCGCGGGTGCGTCGGGCTGGCGGGCACAACCCGCCATGCATGAGCCATGCACAGGATCGACGTGTCCATCGTGAGTGATGGCAGTAGCTTCATCATCAAGGAGTTCAAGACGAGCACCACATCCAGCACCTGCAGCATGGTTAGGAAGCAACACAGGAGCATTTGCAACATCCACAAATTGACTAGGCGAAGGTGTGGTAGAAAAAACGTCCGGCATAGGAGTGACAGAGTTGTTCGGAAGTGCATGAAAGGAGAACACATTCTCATCAAATACAACGTCACGAGAAATGTAGACGCGATTGGTGGGAACATGTAGACATTTGTACCCTTTGTGAAGGGAACTATACTCAAGGAAAACACACTTTTTCGACCGAAACTCTAGCTTATGTTTATTATACGGACGCAAATGAGGCCAACATGCACATCCGAAGACTTTGAGAAAGGTGTAGTTTGGGATTTCATTGAGCAAGAGTTCAAGCGGAGTTTTCATATTCAGTAGTCGTGAGGGCAGCCTATTGATCAAAAAACAGGCAGTGGAGAAAGCATCACTCCAGAACCTAAAAGGAATGGAGGCATGAGATAATAAAGTAATGCTAGTTTCTACAAGATGACGATGCTTACGTTCAGCGGTCCCATCCTGCTGATGTGTATGAGGACAAGACACACGATGTGTGATCCCAAGCTTGTTAAAAAACGAGTTGAGGTTGTGATATTCACCCCCCCCCAATCGGTTTGAACATGAATAATTTTTTGGCTAAGGAGACGCTCAACATATGCTTGAAACTGTATAAAAACATCAAACACATCAGACTTTTTTTAATAAGATAAAGCCAAGTAAACCGACTATAAGCATCAATGAAACTGACATAATAATTGTGGCCACTGACAGACGTTTGGGCATGACCCCATACATCAGAAAACACAAGCTCAAGAGGATGTTTCACAACACGACTAGACTCTAAAAACGGAAGTTGATGACTCTTGCCCTGCTGACAGGCATCACAAATAGTTTCAGCAGTTTTATTTGACACAACTGGTAGTTCATGATGATGTAACACATGACGAACTATAGGAGCAACAGGATGACCAAGGCGCACATACCAATGTGTAGATGACACACGAACGCCGTTGAATGCCTGAGGAGAAAACTGCATAGGAGGTGCGGTCGGCGCATCAAGTGCATACAAGCCACGGTGAAGACGACCGCTAAGCAGAACGGCCCTCGTGTCCCGATCCTTGATAAAGAAACGAAAATGGTGAAACTCAGCAAGGACATTATTATCACGAGTAAGTTGTGGAACCGACAACAAACTACGCGAAGCAGTGGGAATACGAAGAACATTAGAAAGATGCAGTTTTCGGGAATTGTGTGTAAGAAGTGATGCCTGACCAACATGGGAGATGCGCATACCTGCTCCATTGGCGGTGTGCACCTGATCATGTCCGCGATACGGCTCTTGAGTGGAGAGTTTGCTCATGTCGTTGGTGAGGTGGTTTGTAGCTCCCGTGTCCATGTACCATGTAGGATCAATAGAGTAGGATGGAGCGCGTCCTTGCTCATGGCCCGTCACAGCGGCTCCAGCCTGCTTATCATTCCCTTTGCCATTGTTACCCAGGTCAAGGAAGTCTTGCTTGTAGCGTTGATGGCAGCGAGAGGCGAGGTGACGATCAATGCCACATAGCTGACAGGCCTGAGGAGCGCCACAGCTAGAACAGCAAGCAACCGGGCGACTCCCGCCAGTTATGGTCGGCGTGTTGCCCCGTGAGGGCTGCTGTGAGGAAGGCGCCGATTTGCCACCTGATGGTGACGGCTTCTGAGGTTTGCCACGAGTAGCAGTGTTGGCGAAGGCGAAGCTGGGGGAGACACGGCGCGCCTTGATGCGCTGCTCACGGCCAAGGAGGTGCGCATAGAGCTCACGACGCGGGAGCGGATCCTCACGACCATGGACATTCTCAATGAGATTATCATAGTCATCATCGAGCCCGTTAAGCACAAAAGTGGTGAAGTCCTCGTCCTGAAGCGGCTGACCAACCAAGGCCAATGTGTCGGCGAGGCTCGTCATCTTGTTGAAGTACTCAGTGATGCTGAGATCACCAAGCTTGGTCTCACCCAGCTCGGTGCGTATAGAATGCGCACACGCCTGAGACTGGGAGGCGAAGCTAGTGTGGAGTGCCACCCACGCCTCCCTGGATGTAGCGGCGAAGATGACCATCGACGAAACACTCGGCGTGAGGGAAGACTGGATGGCGGAGAGGATGGCATGATCCTGCGCCACCCACGTATGGTACGCCGGATGTTGAGGGGCGGGCACGGGATGGATCCGTCGATATAGCCCTCCAAGTAGCGGCTGCGCAGTAGCGGCACGACCTGAGCGCGCCATGACAGGTAGTTGTCCGGCGCGAGCTTCACCGGCAGCATGTGCGAGAAATAAAACGGCGGAGGTGTCGTGGCTTGAGCAGTGTACGCCTGCATCATTGATGCATAGGGGTCCATCGAGGGAGCCGCCTCTGCATGAGGAACAATCGCCGAGTAGGGGCCATAGGTCAAGGGACCGGCGTCGGGCGACGAGTACGAGCCAGGAGGAACAGCGGCCAGGGCGCCGTGGCTGGGCGCGATAGGGGTGCCATACGGTGATGTGGCGCCGGGTAATGGTGATGCTGCGGCGCCGTGTAGAGTTGATGCGATGGCGCCGTGTAGGGTTGCGACGGCGGCGGCACAGCGTAAGCCGGCGGTGGCCGCGAAGACGACGGCAGCGGCGTCACACCATAGGGGCGTGCAGGAGCGCCATACGAGGGGAAGTCAGCACCGGGGTTCGGCGGAGAAGGAGCGCCATATGCCAGCGGCGCGGCGATCTCGGCCGAGATGATCTGTTCGTCCGAGGCGCCCGACGCGTTGGAGGATCCTGGCGGCGGTGGCGCACCATAGGTCGCCGCGAGAGGCCGAAAGGCGAGGAAGGGCGACATCGGAGCGAGGGCCGGCGCGGCGGCGGCGGCGGCGGCGGGTGCAGCGGAAGACATCATAACGTAAACTGATACCATGTAAAACATAGAGTTTGGGAAACTGGCTCGACACCCTAAACGGGATGTGGCTATCTCATTAGATAAGAGTATCAAAGGGTACGTTACAAATACAGGTGTATACAAGAGTCCTCGTATATATACAGTCTAACACTCCGTACAAAAATAGCAATATTGATGCTCAATTTGTTTTGCACTGTTGAGCAGAATTATTTTTTTTCGTTTGCATGGTGCCCATCGGATGTTATTTCGCCACCCAATTTTGCAAGCACGTACAACATTTGGTAATAATTGAACCCAGAAAGTTTCAATTGCTTTTTACTGTGGAGAAGTCGTGCTGGAGGTGGAAGAAATGCTGCAACCAATGGCTTCCGATCTGACGGTCCGGAGCAAACAAGACTGATTCTGGATTTAGGCGGCCCCTTCTTCCCTCCTATCATCCTATGAATGCACCTATGTTTTCAAGGCCTTTCTCGAGAGCATGAACAAGTTGGACGCAACGAGCCAATTGTATCAATTAATCAAACCAATGGCGACGACGCTACGTGCAGGATCTGCGCTTTCTACCACTTGGCAAAGGGGTTCCACTTTCCCACCACTACCACCGCATCTCTTCCACGAAGTCGTGCGGACCACCAGCTAGCGGCAATCGAGCACCTGGCGGACTCACTGAATCTCCCCCCACTTTGCCCAGAACACGAGAATATACACACGCGATGCGAATCGGATCACACCCGCGCTTTATTCTCTCGTGTGTGGCCAGGCCACCGGCACCGGGCAAAGCATGCATGCCATGGCCATGCACGTACGGTAGAAAAAAAGCTACCCGGCCGGCATGGCATGGCCGGCCGTCGATCGAAGCGATTATTCCCCTGGGATTCCCTCCAGGTACCGACCCGTCCATGTCGTACCGTAAAAATCTCTGAAACCTTGTCACATGTCGGCTTTTCATGCCGTTTGGAGAGATTTGACGCTACGACGGCTAGCCTGGCTCCTGGCACCTAGGGAGATGCTGTTCTGCCGGGTGTGCCATGGCCGTTGGTTTGTCCACTCACCTGGACTTTCGGCCTTGGATATGCAAGGCTTTGATTTCCCGCCGTCGACATTATAGGAAGGCCGGCATTGCATTTTTACGTGTCCACGGGTGTGTGAGTTCCGTGGCATGGTTTGGGTCTCTCTTTTTTCTTTGAGAATCTCATATCTGACATTCCTTGAGCAAAAGGTAGTCAGTATTATATATGCAATTAAAGCATTCATGGTTGTCTTCTTCGTTCGATTGTTCAGTGTCCGCTGGAATTTGGAACTTGCACTAAACAGATGGTAAGGAAAAGGGACACATACAAATGTTTTTGTCATCCTAGGCTTTGAAGACCATGGTAGTCACACGCCGGGCAATGGGATCCAGTAACAACTGAAGGAACGTCAGCTGAGGATTCACCCAAAGCAGCGCTTGTTTGCAATCCTTCACCATCAATCAAGAGTGTCGGAGAAATCGAAGTTTGCAATGGAATGAACCAAAGGAAGATGTCCAGTCGCCGCACCAAAAGCCAGGCAACTACTTCCCCTGATTGATACATCAATTGCTAAGATCAAAGAGAGCCAATAGATCTGGCAACACCTATCCCCACATGCCCTTCGTCAGCACATGATCATATGTTGTCGAAGAAGGGATAGACCTAAAAGACCTTATTCCAATGCGGCAGTGTCGCCGCACCTCGCCGATACCACCAGGGAACATAATTAACCTAAGGTAACCAGAATTAAGATTAATGAAATTTTTCGATAAGGGCACATTTATTATCTCAAAATGTAGCATGAAGTGGGTACAAATCATGACGAGTAACACCCGGCCTCTACATAACTAAGAAGTACACAGTCAAACATCGAAAGTCTCACAAAAAGAAGAAAAAACGACATATGGCAACAGTAGTCTCCTATAGACCGACACTAAGCCTATGTCGAGTGGGTCCCCACTCCTCTGGCAACCGACGAGGCCGCTGAACAGGGAGGAAGAGAAGTACAGAGGCGACGACTTGGAGGAGACCCTGGGTGGTAGCTAGGGCTGAGGAATGGTGCGTCCTCGTTTCCTTGGTTTGCCGTTTGTAACTTTGGTAGTTTGGGTTGTCGGTAGGAGAAACACTAGGATATAATTACCACCCGAGTGGTTATAATTGAGATGTCAAATGGATTATGTGTTGGATGTAATGATGCATAGAATATCAAAAGCTATGTACTATGAACACTGGATATCTATGGCAACAATAACACATCTACTTTATGGTGGTGAATTGTGGTGTTATCATGCTTGTTTGGAGACTTATTAGGCATAGCTTGTTAGGAGACTTATTAGTCACACCAACAAACCTACATTCAAGCCCTCTGAATTCAAGTCTTCCAGGAGCATTATTAGGCATAGCTTAAAATACTAAACATAGAAAGCCAATATTTATGGAAGCGAGTATTCATTCATGGAGGCCGCTCCCAAATCCCAATGCCCCACCATGTACTGATGCTAAGCCACATTACATAGGCCAAAAGACTGATATAGGAGGGTAACTAAGAGGACCATAGATGATTAGAAAACCCTATGTAATATTTCCGTCCTCTCACGCACAAGCATTTGCTCTAGGCACCGTGCACCGAGAGGGGCCTGGCGGTGACTCCGCACACGATCTCAAGAGATAGACTTAGTTAAAATATCACATGCATCATGCAACTGGGCATCCGTCGTCCATGATCGCTCACTGATAACGTCCCGGGGCAATGCGCGCACGCTTACATGTCGAGCAACTGCCAGTTTTCTCTTGTCAGCTTCCATCCTGCCAGCGCCACGACACTGTAGCCGCCAAGCAGCTGCAGTGAGAACACAGGCGGTCTGTCTGCGCATGGCGGCTTCCCGGCCATGCATGGGCCGGGACGGAGCGACCAGGCATGGACACGCGCTGGCATCTGACACCGGCGCTAGAAGGCAAGCAAGTACGCGCCCGATCGCCCATCTTGCCCAGATACCTGCTCGGCACAAAGAAACGAGCACGAGCTATCGCTAGTGATCAGTTCGGCTAGCCGGTCGCGCCACCCGAGTCGCTGTCTCCTCTACATATAGGCGGGTTGTAGCGACTAGCGCCCATGCATGCATGCACAGATGCACGCACTGCACCGCGGCATCTCGATCGGAGAAGCTTCTCTTGGCTGGTTGGTGTTGGTTCCACGTACCCACTGGCCGGCCGTCGGCGGCGCGGAAAGCCACGGGGATCGACCGGTCGCCATGTTGCCCGGCAGTGGCCTGACGCGATGCGCCGTCACGACGCGCTCGGCGTCTCGCGCCGGCGATCTCCGTGACGCCGACGGGGGCTCTAGACGCGCGCTAGCTGGTTGATGATGTGATGTGATCTCCTCCCGGCTGTGATCGCGCGGGGTCGTACGGGGTGGGCGTCCATTGCGCGCGGCCGGATCGAGGGGGCCGGTGGCGGTTTCTTCCCGGACGACAGGGCGGTACGGGCCGCCGGGAGCCCGACAGGCGCACGGCGACAACGTCGCGGTGGCGCCGAAACGACCCTGCCGGCCAGCTTGTGGGCAGGGCGGCGGGCCCGATTCGGCGATATCATGCACTATCACTGCACGCATTGCGTCCCCACGTCTCTTTTATCCATTTCTTCCATCAGTACGTACGATGCTAAACATCTTGCTATATGTCTTTCACGGAACAGCGGCGCCACCACGGACGAGAGGGAAGCGTCCGTGAAGCAGGCCACAGCCGATGCCGATGGATGCGCCGCTGTGCATGCCGTCGACGTACGTGACGGGGCGCACGCATGGGCGCCAGGCGACCTAGCTAGCTCGGGACGGCCCCGGTGGGGACGTTTACACGCGCCCGCGCGGCGATCGAGTCGAGAGGCAGCCACCAGCCGAGAGCAGTCGTTGCCCGGCTCTCGGCCGGCAGCGCAGTGGACGACGAGGGGCAAACGGTCCAAGGGCGGGAGGCCTTACTGGTGCTAGGACTCGAGGCTTCAGCACCTTCTCTTTGCATTCTTATTGGATAGGGACCCTAGTTTATTATTCTCATTGTATTAGCTGGCCAGATAAATGAACTCCAAGTAGAAACGAGAATGTAAAGGGTGATCGCCATCTTTGATTCGCGGGATTCTAAAAACATGAAAACAGGGTGTTACCCTGTTGACAGCACGGGGCTATCTAGCCCACCCGGGTTCGAGTCGTGGTGCTTAGAGTTTCTTCTATAAAAATATGTCTTCAAAGGCTAGTTCTGGATGGTCTCGTTTTAAAATTCTAAAAACATGAATATAGTGTTTCAGCATACCACATTAAAAAGGAAAATTCTGGGGAAAGAAAACCTTGAATTCATGGAAGCAGTCTGAATTTAACCAATCCTTGAAATTGGCACCATAAACTTACTGATCCCAGTCAATTCCAACCCTATCCCAGTCCAAGGTTATGGTGCCAATTTCATGGATTGGGAGTTCCATGTTAGATTCATACTCGCTCTACGAATTCAAGGTTTATTTCAATCTTTTCTCTTGAAAATACAATATCTTTCTTACAGCTTGCGTTCCAATGAATAAAGTGTGCATGCATTCCAAAATTCTACTTTAACTGTGAATTAGACCAATAATATATAAGCTACGCGACTTAAAAATCATACCATTGAAAACTTCTTTCGTACCAATCCAAGATATAATCTTTGTGACGCATAATCCACATTTAGTTTGTCAAATTGATAGTCAAAGTTAAATTTTGAAATGCGTGCACAACTTATTCGTTCGAATGGAGAGAGTATGAGGTTGGACTCAATGGAAAACTTTTTTTAGAATTGTGTCCTACAAAGCAGATGATAGAAGTCATTCCTATAGTAGCCAGACACCCAAGCACGGTTGCCTTGTGTGGCACGAAAAGGATTCGACTCGCTGGTGCTGCTCGCCGTATGGATGGTATGGAAATAGCGCAACAACCGCGTTTTTGATCGAGCAACAGTCATCAGTCATCGGCAGGGACCTTTGTCGTAGGATCGCATTGGAGGTCAAACTTTGCTCCGGGGCGTATGGGCTGACGCACATTTGGAGATAGGGCCTTTAGCTTGTTAGGGTGTCGGTTGGGATTGGGCGCTATGCACGGTAGCCCGCCGGTGCAGTGCCACTAGCGCCTCTTCGTGGTGATGACATTGTAACAAAATCACTTGCACTGCTTTTCCCCTCCTTTCTAATACATCAACACACAAGCCTTTTGCGTGTTCGCAAAAAAAATCCTAGTAGCTAATGGACACATCATTTCAAATCTGTTTGAGATTTCAATTAACAAGTTCACAAAAGTTGCTACAATTTGTGTTTTTGTGAAAGAAGATGCTACAAATATGGAGAAAACAAAGACTGTCTATAACTTACCGCTGATGGGGTTTTACAGCACCTATATCGTGCAAGAGATTACAAGGTTTATTCTGATCTCAATCCTCTACTACTACAGGCGGACAACATGATGATCTCCTTGTAAGGAATCATTGCAAGTTTTCAGAATAACAAGTTCGATGGTTCTTTTAGTCGCCATACAAAGAGCTTCAAGGGTAAACGGAAGTATGAAGCTCAAGTCGCATGCATCATACGGTGGAAAAGGGCACTGTAAAACCTAAGTTTTCATAAAACTAATCTTTTTCGAAAATATGGATGCCATAGGTATGCCAACTAAAGGTGTCTACCCCACAAGTATGTATCAACAATTCATGGGACGCAACCGACCTGCTTAAGAGCAAGGATAAAATATCTCCAACTCCCGCCAAGGAAAATGGGGAGATTTTTTCACAATCGCACTACATGATACAATAATTGTTGGATCGGGGTGTGCCATCCTTCCGGTACTAGACAAAAAACTAGGGATATACCATAAGAATAGTGTCCCCTCTTTACCAAATATGTAAGATAAAGTTCTCTCTTTATCACGAGGATTGTACTACACATACATTAAACCCGTAGCACATGTTGTGTATAATAATTTTTCAGCATTCCAAACTTGGCTTGATCGCCTTGGTCATCCCAGTATTGAGATGATGCAGAATATTATCAGCAACTATGCTATCCTGATTTAAATGATGCTAAGTTCCACAATCTTCGGTTTTCATGCACTCTGAGAGGGTGCTTGGATCTAAGGGACTTATTTTAGTCTGATTAAAAATACTCTGTTTAAAAGGCTAAAGTTCCAAGCACCCCTGACTAAAGAGGGGCTAAAACTAGTCTTGAGACTAAAAAACTTTAGTCAGGGGTACCCCTACTAAAATGTGGATTAGTCCTCTCTCCTCATTTAACTCCTCTTCTTTAACACAGACGAGTTCTAAATTGAAGGATTTGAAGGATAATAAATGCTCATTAACTTGATTTTAGTCTCTTTAGTATTTGGATCCAAGCATGCGTGAGGCTAGCAAGTTTTAGTCCCATGACTAAAAGTAGTGGGACTAAAACTTGTTAGCCTCACCCATGCTTGGATCCAAATACTAAAGAGACTAGAATCAAGTTAATGAGCATTTATTATCCTCCAAACCTTCAATCCATAACTCGCCTGTGCTGAAGGAGAGGAGTTAAATGGGGAGAGAGAGAGACTAATCCACATTTTACTAAAAAAATTACTCTCAAGACTAGTTTTAGCCCCTCTTTAGTCAGGGATGCTTGGAACTTTAGCCTCTTAAAAAGACTATTTTTAGTCATACTAAAATAAGTCCCTTGGATCCAAGCACCCTCTAAAACGTATCCAAGCACCCTCTGAGAAATTAAGCTCGAATTAGGCACTATTGTATAATACATGTGATGCGGTGCCCCTCTGTGATGTCCATTAATGGTGGAATGCTTGCCCTTGTTCTGTCCATTGGATATGTTTCTTCTCCATCGATACAAGTTTTGAAAGGTTGGATTCTGTGTTGTTCCTTTCTTTGTACTCTGTTATGAATGTATTCTGTTGCATATGGCTACATACAATACATGTGTGCAAAGTTCCTTTGTGATTGTATATTTGCTATTATTTTTGTTACAAATACAAAGGAAATGCTGCTGAAAATTCTAATTTTAGGTTGCCCTATAAATGTTTGATTCATACATCATATACATATGGGAGGTAATCTCACCATTCCTATGGAAGAAGTGAGCTGAATCAAATTACTCGTATTAGATCTTCAACCAAACTTAAGAACAGAACCATTCCATTCTATATTTATTTTTATTCCAACCAAACAAGGACAGAACCAAAACATTTCACTTTAAATGGAACCATGACATTCCATTCCATTCGGTTCCTCAACCATACAAATCTACCCTCCTAAGTTTAAAACGCTAGAAAAACACAGTATCCGAGCAACTCTTCAAGCATATAACACTGCAATGCTTGCAATAACCTATGTGTGTGTGTGTAACAACCCAGTGCCATACATAGAATAGTTAGTAGCAAGATACAGTCATGAGAAGACAAAATAATGCGGAGACAGTTGGAACAATTTTTGAAACACAGTTAAGTGTGACAGTGAGTGCCGGTGTTCTCGACAATGGGGACATATCCACTAACATCCTTGAACAAAACATATATGACTTAATAATGTCACATGAAATAAAACTAGCAAGGCTAAAGTGAAGTGTTGTGTGTATTCAACAAATATATTGATACTAAATCATGGGATCCAACGAAAGAAGCATCCCAGTGTGGTTGAAACTGACCCCCCAAGTTATGCTTCATGTCTCTCAGGACTGCAAAACGGCTAGCGGACACTATCTCAATGATGGCTGCCACTACCCTGTGCAGAATTGTGACAGCTGATGACTTATTCAGGCCTACGAGAAAGAACAAACTGACCAATCTTCTCGAGATTTTATCTTACCTACTATGAGTAGTCCTTTTGTCGGGAGATTTGAAGGTTGGAGTTGAAAGAAAATGAAAGTGCTTACATGTAATCCATAACTGGTCCCTTTGATGTCAGTTCAGTGTAAATGTAAGGCATAAGAGAAGTTAAATATCTCCCTTTTAGAAAAGGAAAAGGAAAATCAGATCACAGAGATTTGACAATCCATGGCAGCATGAACTTGTGCTGATGCACTTTCAGACTGGCTTATTATAAGACACGTTACCTACCACAGGCACAAGATAATTAAGAGCGATTTGAATCGGATTTCCAAGTTAAGCATTAGTGCTTAGTGCAACTTCCTTATCAATCAGTGGGTTTAGCGTCAAAGTGTCACAGGACACATGGGGAAAAAGAACAGCAACGAAAAGTAGCCTCTCAGCTTCAAGCCAGAATGATAGTTCATCAAAACCAAAGCTTGGATAGATATACTTGGAAGTTAATAACTTGAACCCGGCAGGAGGTATCTCACAATTGTGGGACCTAGCTTAGGATAACGATGGATAAATTATTACATGATTGGTTCATATAATCACTGATTCTGCAACGAACTCAAATCACATGGAAGAATACTTACTATTTACAATTTACATTTTACAACGAAATGGACCAGCTAATCTGTTGATCTTTCATCAACTTCCCAAAAGCTTGGTCCGTATCACAGCTTATATATTTTGGCGAGTAAGGTTTTAAATAAAGGATGCAACAATGGAGACAGCCATGTCTCTCTATTTATACATTTAACAAAACGAGGTTCCATGACAAATTATAATTCCATAACGTTTATATTGACACTTTCCATTTGATACTGAGAGCAAAAGAAAAAAGATCTGACAAAATTACCTTCAAAGCTTTACACTGAAATTCTTCAGTAAATATCTGCAGCTCATACACATAACTTGGAAACCTCCTCACCCTTTATCACTCGATAGACTCATCTCTCCTATAACAAGAAAGAAATGTAGCACCACATGATAAGTCGTTAAGTACAAGCAATTTAGAACAGCGTGCTGATTTTAAGCAAAGAGCTAAAGAGTGAAAGCACATATCTTAAATGCAAATAGTTTGAATGGAAGATTCGCACTCCCCTAACAAACATACACTACCAGCTAAAATGGGGTATCAACTGGTCAGATCGGTTGAGGAAGACACAGAAGATTGTGCTGTGGCGGCAGGTGCAGAAAAAATATCAGCAATTGAGCTGCAGACATTTACTGAATATAGATCAAATGCTATCAATATATACTTGCATGTTTTAACCAGCACCTAATCACTTTAACAGCAAGTAAGTAGTGCATCTGTAAATCAAAGAAGCTAAGGATCATGTAGTCTGGCTGCACCATTGTTCAGAGTAAATTCCAACAAACTTCTACAAAAATTATGTTTTATAGAACTATAGATTTACTGATCAACTGTATCACAAACTACAGATTAGTGTGCTGTGCACCGAAGTCTCCACCCAGATCACGTCATACTCACAAAATCCTCAAACGGTTTCACGGCAAGCCAAATCACCAGTTACGTGATGCATCAATTATCAACATGAAACATATCAGATTTTGCAATACATGGGCCCAGGTCTACAGTCAAAGTGGAGATCCAGGTAACCCAAAAATCAATAGTTTTGGGACAGCTTGTCATCAAACCTAAAGGCCTGCAAAATTTACTCGTAATACTGTTATGCATTGTTATCAAAGTAGCTAAATATTGTAACATTATTGTCTTCTATTTCCCTTTTAGATAGAACTCCTCCCAATGTTTAAAAAAAATGGTATGGAGGTCTACTGGCTTCTGGACTTTGACAAACAATTTCACATAGCTTCCTGCCTACACATTCCAGACTTACCAAAGAGTAAAGCTGCATTTGGCAATGCAGTTGATTATCATAATCATGTTTGTCCACCCAAGCCAATTTTAGTGTTTGTTTGACCTGCTTGAGCCTATTTTTGTGGCTAATTTCCAATATCGGATTATAAATAAGCACAGTTCAGCAACCGCAAACTGAGCCTAATCCAGTACAAACTCTTTAACACTCAAGTAGAGGAAAATAACTCTTAACAATATGTGCTAACTTCCCCTTCTATTATAACCAATCATCTTGGAACAATAATAGCTGAACGATTGATTCAGCAGTTGTCATTCTACAGTTTTACTTTTGAGCCCCACTTGCATCCAGTTTTATGAAACCAATCAGAAATTGGTTGTTTGTCTGTTATTTCAACGGAACATGAAATCTGCTGATCATTCAGGATGCAAATGTCATAAGCTTTCTGAAAATACCAAAACCATCTGGAGATGGTTACAGGCAAGGCAGTGGTTTTGAGATTGTACAGATCATCGGTTCAGAACCTTGTTTCCATGCCTCCATCGCCAAACCAATTGTCTTCAAAGCAGTAATACCTACTACCTCCGTTCATAAATGTAAGACGTCTTACATTTAGGAACAGAGGATGTATTTTACAGCAGAGGAATATGTTATTCAGACTGCAATTGTGATCATTTTCCTGAGATGTGATACTTGTTATGGAGGTAGGAAGAAACCAGAAGTCTTCACTAACAATTCTTTATTGCTTCCTACGGGTAGGGGTGATATACAGAATCAGAACTTCCATGTGGATAATCAAATGCAGCAGGTAGAGAAAAAGATGATGTACTGACAGTAAAAGGTACACATTCAGTATCTGTTGGAATGGCACGTCAGGTCGCACGCCCCAAAGATCAGCTCGGCTTCCTGGAACGGGCCAGGTGCAGCCCACGCCCACGTCTGCCGCCTCTTATGCGTGATGACCGTGTCTGCCACAGCTGCACGCACAGCTCCCTGAATCCCCGCCTGAATATGATCTCATTTGAGAGAAGGAATGATCCAATTTATAAGGAAAACTGGGTCGAAAACCTTAACAGCCTAAGGGGCAATACATCTTGCCGAGGTAAGAAACACAACAAACACCAAGTGCATCGATACAAGTACAACATAGGGCAAAGATCAACTGCCTAAAGATCCAATGAATCTAGGTGGTTGTTGTGGTGCAGCACAGGATATGACATAAGCCCATACAGGGTAGCATTAGCAGCAGAATGAAGAGCACAGACAACAACGAGAGCAACGACAACAATGGTCACCCAACGGCGGCTTGGTGGAGAAAATTGGAGGGAGATCGCGGAGAATGCACAGAAATTCACCGGCGTATGGGAAGAAGATGAAGACAGCACCACCTACGTGGGACACGGCGTGGATGCGCCGCCACTGTCGTGTCGGACGAACTGGCAAGGGATTTCTCCTCATCCCCACACACACCGCAAAGAGGCGGATGAGGAGGCCTGACATGCCACCAGGGTGGGATGCAGCGGGATGCAGCGCCCGCGGGCGTCACCGTAGTCAACTGGCGGCCGCCGGGTAGATTTCTTTGGCCTCCTCACACACTCCAACCACCTCCACACCCCAGGTCCAACAGAACCGGTGGGCAGCAGATGGACGCAGACCTGGGCACTGAGGGCGAAGCCAAATCAACAAAGGCGAATAGTTGTCACTAGCAAAGGTTCAAGCACCTCGTCAAGGCCTAGGTATGGACCGTGTGTCACAGATGCGTGGCCGCCACCGGGGAACCAGCAGGCGCAGTCTGGCACAAGGCTGATGGATCCGGGCCAGAGGATGATTTAGTCCTCTGCGAGTTCAGGGCTCATTCGCTTTACAGGATTTTCAAATCAAAGGAATATGAAGAGTAAAGGATTGGGATGCCCTCCCCACTCCAATCCATCGGAATTTTCCATGAGGTCTCACCTAATGCTAATAATCCTCAGGAATTAAGCCAATATGGACACAATCCTAAGGAATCTAGTATCTCCATTCCTATGAAACGAATAACATATATATGAAAAAAAACGAGAGTCAAAATCCTGTGGGAATCCCCCAAAAATCCTGCAAATCGAATGAGCCCTCAACATACAGAATCATGTGGAGGAGGCCTTCGAACCCCTTCCCGAGAGAGACGAACGAAGGAAGAACGACATCAATATCGCTCTGCAGATGTATGCCACGATCACCGACGAGCTTTACGACTTCGTGCAGTTGACGATCAACACCGCCTACACCTTGTGGACTTGGCTCTAGACCTTCTTCTGCGACAACCAGCTAGGTTGTGCCATTAACATCGGTTTGAAGTTCTACGCCGCCATCCAAGGCGACCTGACGACCGCCGCTTACTACCTCAAGCCCAAGAGCCTGACGTCGCTACCCCGTCTCCAACAGATCGCTCACGCTCCATATGATTTGCGGTCTCCGCCGCCGCTTCTAGATCATGGCCACTAGTTTGCCCATGTAGGTCCCATTCCCTACGTTTGTCCAGCCACGATCCCGGTCCTTCTCTAAGTGGTTGCCCTGGCCGAGAGTGAGCGTGCCTTTGGCAATGGATCTTCTTCAAACACTGATCATGCCAACAAGTGTCAGCCGCCGTTTGAAGGTGGCTGCAGAGGTGGCTAGCACAACACCGGACACATACAACAAGCATCAGTATCTGGATGAGGTACTTTGCACCACGGGGGACAACTCTCCCATAGCAAGTGCGGGCACCATGGGTACCACCCAATGTCGCAGGCATTCTCAGCCCACGCCCAACACCAGACCTACCCCATCGTCTCGCCTAGCAGTCTCCGCAAGCATGGGACCAATACTCCATGTTGAGTGTCGCCCTCAATGACACCGCGTTGCAAACTCTGGCACAGACTGGTTCATGGACACCGACGCTTCCTCCCACGTCATAGGTAGTATGGCTAAGCTCTCCAAGTTCTCTTCCTCTTTAATAGATTCTCCTCATTAAATGATCATAGGTAATTGTACTAAGATACCCATCATAGCTACCGATTTGGCTTTCCTCGTCTCTCGGCCATTTTCTCTTCAAAATGTCCCCGTTTCTCTTTTGAGAACCTAATTTCTATTCATTGTTTCACTCATTATAACTTATGCAACGTTGAATTTGATCCTCTCGGTTTCTCTATGAAGGACCTATCCACCAGGAGAATGCTGATGAGATAGCAGCAGTTGGTTGTACCCGATCTTGCCGAGGAATAACGCCACCCATGACGCTCTCTGTCACCAGCGTCAATGATTCATGGCACTACCACCTTGGCTACCCAGTCCAACCAATTTTTCAATTCATGCGGTAGGCCACTTAAAAGTTCAATAGTTTGGGTGGCCAAGGCAGTGATGCCATAAATTTCTGACGCTGGTGACAAATAGAGCAACATGGGTCGCGTGATTCCTCAGGAAGAATGGGTACAAATCACCGTCCCCATTGGGTCTTATCAGCATTTTCTTGGTGGCTCAGTCCTTCATAGAGAAACCGAGGGTGTCAAATTCAATAGTGCATAAGTTATCTCGAGTGAAACGAGGAACAAGTATTAGGTTCTTAACGATCAAAGGTGAAACAAGAACATCACGAAAAAAAAGGTCGAGAGGTGAGGAAAGCCAGACTAGAAACTAAGATGGGCATCTTAGTGTGGTTACATAGGACGATGTAATGAGGAGAATGCACTCAAGAGATAAAGAACCTGGAGAGGTTATCCGCATTACTCGCGAAATGGGAAGAAGACTGGTTTCCGTGAACTGGTCATGTCGAAGTTCCATTGACGGTGACACTCAGCATAGAGTATTGGTCCCATGCCTAAAGAGACTGCATGGTAGGTGAGACAATCGGAAGGCCAGCTGTTAGGTGCCGAGGCGGGAGTCAAGAATGCCACGATACCGGGTGGAATCTATGGCGCACTCACCTGTGGCGGGAGAGTTGTCCCCGTGGTGTGAAGTACCCCCCATCCAACGTTGATTGCCGGTGACAAGCACCAACTAGCCCTCGGTGCACTCACGCTCAGTGAAGGCTACTCTTCAAGGAGTAAAATCGCGCCGAGGTGGACAGGAGGTGGACCTGCATGGCAAGAGAGTGGCCATGATCTAGAAGTGGTGGTTGAGACCACAAAACATCTGAAGCGTGAGCTATCTGTTAGAGACGGGCTTGCCGACGTCAATGAGGCTTTTGAGCTTGCAGCAGTAGGCGGCAATCGCCATGTCACCTTGGACATTGGCGCAAAAATGCGCACTGGTGTGAATGGCGCAACTCGGCTGGTTGTCATGGAAGGTGCTTAGCCGAGTCCACGAGGTGTAGGCAGTGTTAGCCCGTCGACCACACAACGTCATAGAGCTCATCGGTGATCGTGGCGTAGATCCACATAACAATGGTGATCTCATCATCCCTCCATTCGGCACTTGGAGTAGTTGCCCACCACCGGATCAAGCTTGAAGTTGATGTAGTGCATGATGATGATGTGGTGCATCGATGGCACCCTCGGCACGGCAGGAAGTGTAGCATGATTGCTGTTGGCGATGACTGTAGTGTTGGGCCTCCGTAACCACCCTGAGAGAGTACCAGGTAGAGAAGTAGGCATACGGGTGAGAATGTTAGTCATCGCTTCAACGATGTCACCAAGGGAGCGGCTACGAAGAGCTCTGATCCCAAGAACAATGGAAACACTTTGTACCTTGTATCAGTTGAATAGGGCGTGTGTAGATACACGTACATGATAGAGATACAAGGGAAGAAATCTAGTCAGCACAAACCAGGCGCACGTGGCCGAGGGAGCAGCGTGTATAGTCGCGGGTAGTCCTGGCCATGGGAAGCCCGGCCCGGCCGGCCCGGCCCGGCCCGGCCCGACGCTACCCCCGGGCCGGGCTCAGGCCTAGTTTTTGAGCCCGAAGGCCGGGCCGGGCCGGGCCCGGGCCTGTCATTTTTGCAGTTTACTGAAGGTCGGGCCGGGCCGGCCCGAAGCCCAACGGGCTTTTAGGTGTTCGGGCCGGGCTCGGGCCCAGAAACACAGGCCCAATGGCCGGGCCGGGCCGGGCCCGGGCCTGGGTTTTTTGTGTCGGGCTTGGCTAGGCCCAGCCCGAAGCCCGGCCCGAGGTTTGGCCAGGTATAGTCGCGGGGTACACGGTCACCGCACACAAGAGGCGACAGACGTGGGCGTGTGCTATGCCTAACCCATTCCAAGAAGCTGAGCTAGACTTTGTGGCATGTGGCCTAAAGTTCCATTCCAACATGGTAAGGTCTCCTTCATATTTTCAAGATCCCGCAAATAGCTTTTGGAATCAAGTTAGGGCTAAGTGGTAGACTGGTTTCAAGGTTTAAAATTTCGACAGCAAGAAAATTTTGCTGACCCTCGAAACCATCAAAAAATCCGGAATTACATAAATATCCAAATTTGTTTTGACCAAATCAACAAAATTTATGTTTAAATTTGCTCTATCAGACAAAAGCTGATATATCCCGCTGTTCCTAACATGGACTTATAGAGACCCAGGATCGATTCTCAATAGCCTCAAATTTTTGGACAAATTTTCCTGTAGTCGCATAAATTGAAATAGAATTTAAAAATGTGGACTCATGGGTTCCGAAAACCACAGACCTGTGGGATGAGAGCAGAACCTGCCACTGGGTTATGCAAGGGGTTATGTACAAAAAAAATCCACCGTTCTTTATAAGAACAATTTTAAAATAACGAAACATTTTAAACGAAACATAAATATTTCACTCACTGTTGAAACGATCAAAATTTCATGAAATTTCAGAAATTCCGTCAATTTTTTTTCCTTGGCTGGTTTGTTAGAGGCAAGCCCCGGCTATAATTGGTAGCCACGATGATTCTATCTGAACTGTGTTGCCCTCTTGACCTCACAATTGATCACCTACATGGGCGACATACGTAAGCAGGCTACCTCTCAGGACCATCCCCTATACTCTAATCCACCCTAGAACTACCTACCACAGCATCATCGCACCAGATACTACTAGAATACTCAGTTCAAGTGAAGTGACAAGCAAACTCAGTCTAGAATCACCTAAAATTGCCATGCAAGGCACAAATAAATACATCGATTGTGGAATTAGACATGAAAGTAACTAAAATGGTGGAATTAACTCTTCATTAAGAATAGTTCTCATGCACATTTAATCATGCTCTAATGTTCTTTTATACTCCCTCCGTCCGAAAATACTTGTCATCAAAATGGACAAAAAAGGGTGTATCTAGAACTAAAATACATCTAGATACATCCCCTTTTATTCATTTTGATGACGAGTATTTCCGAACGGAGGGAGTACATCACTAAGTTCAGTATTACTACGAAATTTGCTCACAGTTTTTCTAGAAAATTCTTGTTTTGCCACAAATTTTTTGTGTCTAGTTCTGGATACGGCATTGGAATTCCACCCTCTAGACATGCCACTAAAAATTTGTTGCGGTTATGGATTTACCAATTCAATTACTCGCATCAACCAGCGACAATTAATATGGATCGGAGGGAGTAGTTGACTATGTAATGACCCTTAAGTTTGATAGCTAAAAAGACCATTTTGCCCCTTGTTTTTTGTGCTTGTTAACTAGAAGAGGTGTGTTTCAGCAATGACTATTGATTGTCCCTAGTGTTTGTTTTGAAGCTGTCAAGGCCAGGGGAAGCATATCCATTTTTCTCATTAACAGGTTCAAGATGGTCATTATCGTATTTGACTTAGCAGTCTGATGGGAAGTGGCAAAGCAAAATTCCATTCTGGATTATAGTCTCAGTAAAGGCAACCTGTTGTTGGGAGAAAATCGACGCTGACCAGGGAACAACCAATCTGCAAAATGCATTAGCCAGGATACAAGAGGAAGAACACAAAAGCACACAAAAAAAGGCCAAATGATGAAGTCAAAGGGGATCCAACAAGCAAAGAAACCCACTAAAGAAGAGCACCAAGCCCATTGTCGATCAGGAGCATAGAACAAATTAGACTAAAAATACTCCCACCTTATCCTTCCACCTTAGTTCATCACTCATTTGACAAAGAGTTCTCCCTTTCGTAGGCATGGCTTAAGTTTTTTTTTTTTTGAGGTGATCCATCTTGTACCAAGGGCTAGAATTCTTAGCATGGCACCACTCATTTCTGTTCTCCCTTTCGACGAGTCACCAAACTGTAGTTGATGTGAAAAGCAAACTGTAGTATTTTCAAGGCCAAGGCGATCTGTTTTGTAGCTTACATACCTATCTTTTGTAACTACAGTTTGCTTTTCACATCAACCACTCATTTCTGTTCTCCCTTTCGACGAGTCACCACTTTCATCTATAGGCATGGCAGAATTCTTAGCCTAATGAGGAAGGCAACAGGTGGGCTGAATCTTGTCAGACCCGCAGCCACTCGCTTTGCCACATCCATTCTTGCTCTTAAGAGTTTGGTCAAGCACAAGCAAGCATTAAGGAGTCTATTTACATGTCAAGCATGGGTTGGAAACAAATTGGCCAAAACTGCAGCCGGTTTGAATGTGCAAGGCATTGTGCTTTCAGCGGATTGGTGGCATGTAATTGAGGACTGCCTTAGAGCTTCAGGTCCACTACTTTGAGTGCTTAGGCTAGCAGATGGTGATGAGATTCCTGCCATGCCAGAAATGACAGCACTAATGAGGTTTGCAAAGGAGAAGATCAATCAAGGTTTTCCCCACCAAAACAAGAAAGCTTTGCTCAAGAAGATCATGGACATTGTTGACAAGCGTTGGGAGAATCAAATGGATGATCCATTGTATGGGGCTGCTTTGTTTTTGAACCCTGGAAAATACTTCTCTATTGTCGAGAGTGGTGATGATGCCCTAATTGGGGAGCTAAGAAGTTGTTTTAATGATGTCCTTGCACGAACGGTACTTGATGTCAATACTCGCAACAAGATTGATGCACAAGCCGTTCTCTACGAGGACAAGCGAGGACCCTTTGCTAATGTGATGGCCATCGATAACATGGTCAAAAGAAACCCTTGTAAGTGAACTAGAGTTAATTTCAGCAACAAGCAAGTTAATTTCAACATGTTATTTTCGGTACAAAGTACAAACTCCTAATGCATTTGTGTGTTTATTTTACCATTTTAGTTGATTGGTGGCGTTCATATGGTGGTCGGGCAGTTGAGCTACAAAGGTTTGCAAAGCGTATTGTTAGTCTTTGTGCTTCATCATCCGGTTGTGAGAGGAATTGGAGCACATTTGAATTTGTGAGTAACTTCTTTGTCTTTATTTCAGCAAGAGCAATTTAGTTTCAGCAAGTAATCTCAACAAGTTATTTATTCACTCTATTTGCTATTTGTAGATCCATACCAAGAAAAGGAACCGGTTACAACACCGGATCTTGAATGACAATGTCTTTGTTTCATACAACCAGAAGAACTTGGATAGGTTTCAAAAGAGGCGTGAGAAGATGGGTGACAATAGCTATGACCTTCTAGTCATTGAGGATTTTGATTGGGGCAATGAGTGGGTTGACCCAACAATATCTCCACCCCAAGGTGCTCGAGGGTGTCCCGATGACATTTCATGGGAGCTTGTTGATGAGGCTGTTGGTGCAAGTTCGTCGCTGCAAGGTCGCAACTTTCCTAGAGCTAGCACCATGGCAAGGGGGGCCTCAAATGTTAATGTCCAGTACCAAAGGCAGCGCAAAAGGGCTGCTCCGTCACCAACATTTCTTCATGAAGATGACGAAGAGGATGACCAAGAACAACAATCAAGTATCCCCAATGGAGAGGATGATGATTCAGACTTTCTTCAAGATGATGTTGATGTGACCGATGATGATGAAGATCCAACTAGTGCTGACCAAGATGGCGAAGACAACACAAATGCTACCATGGATGAGTTCGATGATGGCTATTGAGAATTGACAGTGGCCAGCCTTGCTTATGATCATGTGTTTGGAACCGAATTTATGTGAACTTGTGAACCTAATTTATTTTGTGTTGTGGACCTAGTTTATGTACTCCCTCCGTCCGGAAATACTTGTCGAAGAAATGCATAAAAATGAATGTATATAGAACTAAAATACATCTAGATACATCCATTCCTCCGACGAGTATTTCCGGACGGAGGGAGTAATATGTAATGCACTCATGTTTGTCATCTTGTTTTGCACTTGTTCTGTCATTTACTCTGTTTTTTTACCAATGGTGGTCTATTAATTAAGTCTAGTTTTAACCATATATGATATATGTTCATCTTTATGCAGATTTCTGTTGTGGAAGGAAGAAATGGGAAACAAAATGGGAGGAATGGATGCTATGTGGGCTCAAAAACCAGGAAATTCAAGGTATGAATCAGTTATATGTCTACTCATGGCTGCCATATTAGCCCCCCTAGCACCTAATAAAAATTGTCTAAGGCGCCGCCTCGCCTCGCGCTTTGAGCGCCTAGGCGTTGAGGCGCCCCCCCAGCGCCTGGATGCCTTGAAAACATAGCACTACAGCTTGTGATCTCTCGGCTTAATTTAAGTGAGGCACTTTCTTCCACTAAATCTCGTATTAGTACTGTCACCTCCGACAAAAATGCACTAAGTTCACATATTATTTTTACATATGAGTAGTATTGCCAGTTCATTAACCATGTATCCTATCATAATCACCATCATTCAAACAAACGCCAGGTAACAGCGAAGGGTAGTTTCTTATTGCTTCTAAAAGGAGTGCACATACAGCTTATCTGGATGTCTTACTTTACTATCGTGACTTAACCAATGACTTTTGAGCGCCATCCAGCAATGACATCCTCTGGCAGGCCCCGAGTATTGACAAATGAATCCATTGAGAAAATAGTCTGCAACAAAAAATTCAAATGTTACAGTAAAGATAGGGTGATCAAGATCCACACTCCTGAATAGTATGCCCAAAAACATAACATATGAACAGTCAGATAGCTGACATAATACAATAATAATCTGTGTTAAAAATATTAATACAATAATATTCCGGTTTCTCTAAGGGAAACTTGCACCATGTAGTCAGCATAAAAATAGGCCATCGTGACTTCTAAAGAAGTAGGCCACATGTATTATATAAACTCATAATTAAGCATGGTCAGTCGTTCATATAAATGCCGGAATGATCTAAATAACATTCAGACATTCAGTTTCCGTCTGCTTAGTCATGATTTGTACTAAATAGTGAAGGGCAGAGCAGATATGCCATAAAAATACTCAAGAACTAGTATTTTCTGCTTATGCAACAGATAGAAAGACAAGCCTGTTGCACCCTTGATAGTTGCACTAGGTGAAAAACAGCATGAAAATCCATTCAACCAAAAAAGCAAATGTGAATTTCTTGTACAAGATTAAAAACATACCAAAGCCGGTTACACCTTTGATAACTAGTTAACTACCCTAGACACATGTACCTTTGATTGTTACACTAGGTGAAAGATGGCATGAAACTCCACTCATTCATATCATTAAGCACCAACTACCAAAAGAACAAATGTAAATTCTTGTACAAGAAGAAAAAACATACCTCCATGTATGTTTTCACATGTGCAAGTGCATCTGGGACAGACCAATTCTTATAGTGACCAAGAGCAATCTCCATGTGATATAATTTCGGAGCAAGAGAGAGATCAGCGGCAGAAATTGTTCCACCATTGATAAATGGACCCTACATTAAACAGCATCCAAGATCAATATCTAGCAATTTTAATCTATACAGGCAAAGGCAAGTAAATATCAACAACAAAACTAATGATTACAAAAACTACTACCATGACTATATATCGTTACTGCAATAGGTCAGCATAGGTATCTGAAGAACTATGAATATCAAACTCGAGTATGCCTTCATGAATGTGCACACTGGCAATAATTTCTAGTACGAGGAGAAACAGTAGAAATAACCTTAGGTATATACGGAAATAAGGCCTGAGGGATACCTTTAACAAGAAAGCAAAAAGAATCTAGTAATGGGCACATTAGAGTCACAAACCTGCTAGTGGTAACAAAAATGCCTAACATGAAGTACTCATACACGCTCGCACTGTTGACCTAGAACCATGTGTACTCCCATTTTACATGATTCGGCTACAAAGCGAAAGACTTTTATGCAAGCAGATATCAAAGCGAGAGAAAGAACCAAGCTTATTCCTTGATTTTTTGTTCAATTAGCTCAATAAGTTTAATTCACATTCATGTGTATTACACATATGATATATAGACCTAAGTACAAATTTAATGTGAGTTCACAGTTCCCCTATTCATTCCTATAAATGCAATAATATACAGCTTTCCAGGGGAGACGTTTGCTCGGGCTCATATGCTCAGTATTAACAGCAAATAGGAAAAAATAGTAAAAAAAATCTGAAATCATATGCTTCTGATTTTTATTTTATTTTGCCCAGACAACCACAAATGTCTTTTATTCAAAAAAATGCATGCAGTTAGAAGACAAGCCATGTTCATTGTAAAAAATTGGATTTTCTCTTTTGTTACTTCTTTTTCGATTTTAGTGTTCACTCGGAGCATGAGCCTGAGCCCGTTTTGATTTTCCATCCTTTTTCCCAACTATTGTAGGAAGTACTTATTTTGCATTTGTTTTTGTGTTTGCAAAACCGATGGCATGTAAGGCATACAGATGGATAAGATTTTGACACTCCACATTTTATTTAAATCACTGTACAAATATGGAAAGCAGATAGGGCTACAACATTGCAGAAGTAGCTATTCTCATCAAACCAATACTGGTTAGACTATCTCCTGAGACATTGATATTACCACTAAGCACACTTACATTGTCTTTTAGATAACTATCGAATGAAGTCAGCTCACTAAGTAGTGTCTGTTCTGTTCCATCATTGGTATCTTTACTCTTGAGAAAGCCAATGAATGTGGAGAATATTTTTGACCCTCTGCAAAAAAAAAGTGCAAAATTGTTAGGATGGCAGTACCAACTATGAAATCCCGGCTTAATAGGAATGATAGACTACTCATATCAACAAGGTGCGCGTTCTTTTCCAGGAGCCCATGAGAAAGGAACCTCAAAGTTAAGCACGCTCGGCTTGGAGCAATTTGAGGATGGTGTGACCGACCGGGAAGTTGATCCCAGGCTAGTGTTTGTATGTGGGGCTAGTATAGATCCCAGGCGCAACGGCCAGGAACTGGTGTGTGAACCGGTGGGTATAGGGCGTTACAATTGGTATCAGAGCCGTCCCTCGCGGTTACATGGGTGTGTGCAGGTCAGTGATGCATACATGGGGCCAATGTTGGGGATATCGCTTATCGGGAACTTATCGGTCGACCCATGATAAGGGGTAAATCGGTCAGTTTATCGACATATCAGCCGATTTATCGCCATATCGGCTGATTTATCGGCCCGTTTATCTTATCGGTCAGACACCGGTAAGTGATAAATCGGCCGATTTATCGGAATATCGGAAGATATCTTGAACAGTGATGGGGCACATGTGGATGCTGACAATGGCGTGCACAGACGTGTCACGTGTGCCAAGAGGGAACGTTCCTGTTGGGCCGATGGGGACATCGGTTCCTTTGAGGGGGGTGTATGTGACATCTCGGCTTAATAGGAATGATAGACTACTCATATCAACAAGGTGCACCTTCTCCGGGAGCCCAACCGAAAGGAACCTCAAAGTTAAGCTTGCTCGGCTTGTAGCAATTTGAGGATGGGCGACCGACCAGGAAGTTGATCCCAGGTGCGCACGAGTGAGGACAGGAAAGACTGTTGTTGCTATGTGGGGCCAGTCTAGATCCCAGTCGCAAGGGCCAGGAATCGGTGGGTGAACCAGTGGGTTTGCTCAGGGCGTTACACTAACACAAACGCCTTATAGTAAAAAAAATCCAGAACCAAAGTAACAAAAAAGGGCCATAAGCTATAACTGTGGACAGCATAGAGATATAATCATGTAAGAGATGTGCATGTTACAATTACTAATCTCATGTAATACTATTGATAAAGGCACCGGAAATACGACTTACATTGAAGCCTTTTCTGGTGGAGTTGCCAAGGATGGTTGAGGATACTTTTCTTCTAACACTTGTGTTATAACATCAGAATCAGCAACCCATTTGTCCTCGAGCTTTACAATAGGCACCTTACCTTCTGGGTTAATTGTAAACAACCTGGTGAAGTGCCAAAAGAGATGATGGCAATGGAACCATCAACAAAGGTAATAGACACTAATAATATGAAATTCAAGAGGTTAGTTTTCTCATCCAGATGCATACCAATCTGGTTTGTTAGCAAGATCAACTAGTTTTAATTCATAAGGAAGGTTTTTCTCCTCTATCGTCAACAAAACTCTCTGCGTGAAAGGACCTGCGAGCAACATGTAAATTTAACACAGAATAAAGATATTTAAACAATAGATTATTAAAGTGATAAAATATGCAATGCAGTCAAATTTATCAGTTGGGGGCATTGCACTTCCTAATATCACAGAAGATGGTAGTTCATGCTCTTGGATTCTAGGAATACACTACTGCCCACATGTTGTTGTTATTTTGTAAAAATTCAGGCGCCAATATAGATGGCCATCACTGACTTGCAGGATGAATACTTTTATTTTTTTAAATGATTACTGACAAAAAAAATAGTGTGGTATGTCTTATTACTCTAATCAAGTGAAATGTGTAGTTATTACACCCACCCACAATAAAGCATTTATGTAGTGATGTAACAGAGTTTGCTTGGTCTCCAGTCCATTATGAAATCCGATCATTTCAAATGACATAGGCTGACGAATTACTTGAAAAAAGGTGCTACGATTACTCTGCATAATCGACTCTTAAATATCTGTAACTTATTAGTATGCAGCCAGACCCCGGTAACTTTTGGTAAACCCAAAAAACAAATCATAGGAGTGTTAGCATATTTTGTAGTCCGGCAAATACCTAATATGAAAGGGTGGCGGTTCCACTGAGAAAGAAACTGAAAGGACACAACAAGATTCTTAGCCTGACAAACTAGCAATATAGTACCAGAGTCATCATCAACATTCTTGAAAAATTCAAGACAACTCGTGAAGATGAAGAATTACCAAGAAAAAACGAATCAATCTTCCATAGTGCATTGGGTTAACCAATTATGTTTACATATATAGATCTTATGGACAAGTACTTGACACCCAAAAACACACAGATGGTAACTCAAAGAATCACACAAACCCGAATGCCGTTTGTCAAATCTGGTTCAGCCCAAACTATGCGCTGTAACAACTAGAGTACAACCACTTCGCTGAGTCTGATATCTACTTTGCTCCATGCGTTCCATCACATGGACATGGGAACCAACATGCTAACGACTGTGCCACTAAGCTTCAAACCATCAAATTTCCGATACTCCTAATTGCAGTTTTCCCCACTTCTTTTGCACAGCTGAGTATACTTCTGCCCAAACCGGAGATGCCATACACAATCCTACATTACTAGTACGTCCAGTCCCTTGCAGTTCCAATGCATATGACAGAAACAAATCGCGCGAGCGGGCACACAGATAGAAAGAGCTCACAGTCGCCGAGGCGGTCGGGGACGGTGATGGAGACCTTGGCGCAAACCTCCAGAGGCTCGGCCGAGGCGCGGGCAGTGAAGGCGCGGCGCGGCGGCGAAGCGCGGGCTGGGAGGAGGCGGCGGCCGCGGCGGAAGGTTGTGGCGAGGAGGGTCGAGGAGGAGCCGGCGGTCGCGGCGGTGGCGCAGGTGGTGGTGCGGAGCAGGACAGCCATGACTAGAGGCTGGTCCCCGGTGTCAGGCGGCGGCGAGCTGTGGGAGGAGAGGTGGAGGCGGAAGGACGGCTTATCTCGGCGGACGCGTGCGCTTCCTTGATTCCGGTGCGTCTCCGTCTCAGAGGCTTCTCGTCGCGGGTTTTCCGCGTGAGGCGTGAAGCATTTGGAGCCCATTAGGCCTTCTTGGGTTCATTTAAGTTTTTTTGAGTCACCAGGTGTGTTTGCTTGTGGAATGAAGTAGAATGTAATGTCATGGTTCTATTTCATTATAGAATGGATTGGTTCCATTTCTATGTTTGGTTTGGACAAATAGGTGAAATGGAACGGTTTCATTTTAATGTTTGGTTGGAGATATGGAATGGAATGCATTTTGATTCATCTCACCTTTTGCATAAAAATAATGATGTTTTTTCTCACATATATATGCACAATTGTCACTAGTCTTCATATTTTTGACACATAATAAATAATTGCCAAGGAAAATACTATTTATTCACTCATCTACATGTTAAAAGTCTACCAAAATATAAGGCATCCATCTATATTCATGTCAAATACAAGGCATCAACCCATATAAGGTCAAAAGATCTGTCAGAATACAAGTCATTTACTCAAAATTGTGCTTGCCGTGATTAGGAAAAGGAAGCTAGCAAGGGGCAGAACATAATTCTCTTCCCATTAGAACTTGCTGTGATTACGAGAAGCTAGCAAGTAAAATGGTCCTTACTACCGCTGATTGCTGTGACTGCTTGTCGTTGATTGCCCATCTGTAGCACGTAGCCTAGGGACGGCGGCGGCAGGGAAAGCCGAGCAGAGCTGATGGACGATGGTGCCCATGTGGAGGCGGTGTCGGGAGGCCGCGTGGAGTAGGAGGTAGTGGGAGTCGCGGGCGCTGCTCTGCCTCCGAGATCGGCCGCCGCCACCGCTGCTCCGCTTGTCGGATCGGCCGCCGCCGCGTGGCTCTGCCTGTCAGATCGGACGCCCGCCGCTGCTCCACCTCTTCCCGGTCAAACCCCAGGATCCGGCCGCAGCGACCAGGTCGTCCTTTCGACGGGGAGACACGAGGGACAGGAATGTGCCGGCGGTGAGAAATGAGCGAAGGGTTGAGGCTGGGGCATGGTTTGGTCGAGGGAGAGAGGGCAGATTCAGGGGAGAAGGGAAGACGCGAGGTGTTCCGTGTGGTTCCTCCGATTTGGAGGTACCAGCGGGTTCCGCATCTGGGGCGGATATGCCATTCAAGGGAATGACTTGGTTCCGGTTCTTCGACCCAACCAAATGCGAGAATCATCCCTGGGAACGGGACGGACCCATTATATTCCAGTTGATGACCTGAACCAAACACACACTAAGCCTTCTTGCCTTCTTGGTTTCCGAAATCACATGTTAAGGATACTCTTTGCACTCACCTTCTCTTGCGCCCAAGGAGTTGGTCGAGAAGATTATTACACAACAACAAAAAAGTGCAAAGTGTTGAAAATATGCCCTAGAGGCAATAATAAAAGGATTATTATTATATTTCCTTGTTCATGATAATTGTCTTTTATTCATGCTATAATTGTATTATCCGGAAATCGTAATATACGTGTGAATATTTAGACCATAACATGTCCCTAGTGAGCCTCTAGTTGACTAGCTCGTTGATCAACAGATAGTCATGGTTTCCTGACTATGGACATTGGATGTCATTGATAACGGGATCACATCATTAGGAGAATGATGTGATGGACAAGACCCAATCCTAAGCATAGCACAAGATCGTGTAGTTCGTTTTGCTAGAGCTTTTCCTATGTCAAGTATCTCTTCCTTAGACCATGAGATCGTGTAACTCCCGGATACCGTAGGAGTGCTTTGGGTGTACCAAACGTCACAACGTAACTGGGTGACTATAAAGGTGCACTACAGGTATCTCCGAAAGTGTCTGTTGGGTTGACACGGATCGAGACTGGGATTTGTCACTCCGTATAACGGAGAGGTATCACTGGGCCCACTCGGTAGTGCATCATCATAATGAGCTCAAGGTGATCAAGTGTCTGGTCACGGGATCATGCATTACGGTACGAGTAAAGTGACTTGCCGGCAACGAGATTGAACGAGGTATTGGGATACCGACGATCGAATCTCGGGCAAGTAACATACCGTCTGACAAAGGGAATAGTATACGGGGTTGCTTGAATCCTCGACATCGTGGTTCATCCGATGAGATCATCGAGGAGTATGTGGGAGCCAACATGGGTATCCAGATCCCGCTGTTGGTTATTGACCAGAGAGCCATCTCGGTCATGTTTGCATGTCTCCCGAACCCGTAGGGTCTACACACTTAAGGTTCGGTGACGCTAGGGTTGTATGAATATGAGTATGCAGCAAACCGAAAGTTGTTCGGAGTCCCGGATGAGATCTTGGATGTCACGAGGAGTTTCGGAATGGTCCGGAGGTAAAGAATTATATATATGAAGTGTTGTTTCGGCCATCGGGAAAGTTTCGGGGTCATCCGGTATTATACCGGGACCACCGGGTGGGGCCACCTATCCCGGAGGGCCCCGTGGGCTGAAGTGGGAGGGGAACCAGCCCCTAGTGGGCTGGTGCGCCCCCCCCCCCTTGGGCCCCCCTGCGCCTAGGGTTGAAAACCCTAGGGTGGGGGGCGCACCCCACTTGCCTTGGGGGGCACTCCACCCCCTGGCCGCCGCCCCCTTGGGAGATTCCCATCTCCAGGGCCGACGCCTTCCCCCCCAGGGGGCCTATATAAAGGAGGGGGAGGGAGGGCAGCCGCACCTAAGTCTTGGCGCCTCCCTCCCCCTGCTACACCCCATCCTCCTCCCGTAGTTGCTTGGCGAAGCCCTGCCGTAGCCCTGCTACATCCACCACCACGCCGTCGTGCTGCTGGATCTTCATCAACCTCTCCTTCCCCCTTGCTGGATCAAGATGGAGGAGACGTCATGTTGACCGTACGTGTGTTTAACGCGGAGGTGTCGTCCGTTCGGCGCTAGGATCTCCGGTGATAGGATCACGGCGAGAACGACTACCTCAACCCCGTTCTCTTGAACGCTTCCGCACGCGATCTACAAGGGTATGTAGATGCATCTCTCTCTCTCTCGTTGCTAGATGAACTCATAGATGGATCTTGGTGAACGTAGGAAATTTTTTATTTTATGCAACGTTCCCCAATAGTGGCATCATGAGCTAGGTCTATGCGTAGTTCTCTATTGCACGAGTAGAACACAAATCTGTTGTGGGCGTAGATCTTGTCAACTTGCTTGCCACTACTAGTCTTTTCTTGCTTCGGTGGTATTGTGGGATGAAGCGGCTCGGACCGACCTTACACGTACGCTTACGTGAGACAGGTTCCACCGACTGACATGCACTAGTTGCATAAGGTGGCTAGCGGGTGTCTGTCTCTCCTACTTTAGTTGGAGCGGATTCGATGAAAAGGGTCCTTATGAAGGGTAAATAGAAGTTGACAAAATCACGTTGTGGTTATTCGTAGGTAAGAAAACGTTCTTGCTAGAACCCAATTGCAGCCACGTAAAAGATGCAACAACAATTAGAGGACGTCTAACTTGTTTTTGCAGCAATTGTCATGTGATGTGATATGGCCAGAAGTTGTGATGAATGATGAATGACATATTGTGATGTATGAGATCATGTTCTTGTAATAGGAATCACGACTTGCATGTCGATGAGTATGACAACCGGCAGGAGCCATAGGAGTTGTCTTAATTATTGTATGACCTGTGTGTCAATGATTTAATGCCATGTAATTACTTTACTTTATTGCTAAACCGTTAGCTATAGTAGTAGAAGTAATAGTTGGCGAGCAACTTCATGGAGGCACGATGATGGAGATCATGATGATGGAGATCATGGTGTCATGCCGGTGACGAAGATGATCATGGAGCCCTGAAGATGGAGATCGAAGGAGCTATATGATATTGGCCATATCATGTCACTACTTTATATAACTGCATGTGATGTTTATTATGTTTTATGCATCTTGTTTACTTAGAACGGCGGTAGTAAATAAGATGATCCCTTATAATAATTTCAAGAAAGTGTTCCCCCTAACTGTGCGCCGTTGCTAAAGTTCGTCGTTTTGAAGCACCACGTGATGATCGGGTGTGATAGATCCTTATGTTCACATACAACGGGTGTAAGACAGTTTTACACATGCAAAACACTTAGGGTTAACTTGACGAGCCTAGCATGTACAGACATGGCCTCGGAACACAAGAGACCGAAAGGTCGAACATGAGTCGTATGGAAGATACGATCAACATGGAGATGTTCACCGATGATGACTAGTCCGTCTCACATGATGATCGGACACGGCCTAGTCGACTCGGATCGTGTAACACTTAGATGGCTAGAGGGATGTCAAATCTGAGTGGGAGTTCATTAAATAATTTGATTAGATGAACTTAATTATCATAAACTTAGTCTAAAATCTTTGCCAAATATGTCTTGTAGATCAAATGACCAACAATCATGTCAACATGAACTTCAACGCATTCCTAGAGAAAACCAAGCTGAAAGATGATGACAGCAACTATTCGGACTGGGTCCGGAACCTGAGGATCATCCTCATAGCAGCCAAGAAAGCATATGTCCTAGAAGGACCGCTAGGTGAAGCGCCCATCCCAGAGAACCAAGACGTTATGAACGCTTGGCAGTCACGTGCTGATGATTACTCCCTCGTTCAGTGCGGCATGCTTTACAGCTTAGAACCGGGACTCCAAAAGCGTTTTGAGCAACACGGAGCATATGAGATGTTCGAGGAGCTAAAAATGGTTTTTCAAGCTCATGCCCGGGTCGAGAGATATGAAGTCTCCGACAAGTTCTATAGTTGTAAGATGGAGGAAAACAGTTCTGTCAGTGAGCACATACTCAAAATGTCTTGGTTGCACAACCGCCTGTCCCAGCTGGACATTAACCTCCCAGACGACGCGGTCATTGACAGAATCCTTCAGTCGCTCCCACCGAGCTACAGGAGCTTTGTGATGAACTACAATATGCAGGGGATGGTGAAGACCATTCCTGAAGTATTCTCAATGCTGAAGTCAGCAGAGGTTGAAATCAAGAAAGAACATCAAGTGTTGATGGTCAATAAAACCACCAAGTTCAAGAAGGGCAAGGGTAAGAAGAACTTCAAGAAGGACGGCAAAGATGTTGCCGCACCCGGTAAGCCAGTTGCCGGAAAGAAGTCAAAGAATGGACCCAAGCCTGAGACTGAGTGCTTTTATTGCAAAGAGAAGTGTCACTGGAAGCGGAACTGCCCCAAATACTTAGCGGACAAGAAGGCCGGCAACACTAAAGGTATATGTGATATACATGTAATTGATGTGTACCTTACCAGTACTCGTAGTAACTCCTGGGTATTTGATACCGGTACCGTTGCTCACATTTATAACTCACAACAGGAGCTGCGGAATAAGCGGAGACTGGCAAAGGACGAGGTGACGATGCGCGTCGGGAATGGTTCCAAGGTCGATGTGATCGCCGTCGGCACGCTACCTCTACATTTACCCACGGGATTAGTTATGAACATCAATAATTGTTATTTAGTGCCAAGTTTGAGCATGAACATTGTATCTGGATCTCGTTTAATACGAGATGGCTACTCATTTAAATCCGAGAATAATGGTTGTTCTATTTATATGAGAGATATGTTTTATGGTCATGCCCCGATGGTCAATGGTTTATTCTTAATGAATCTCGAACGTAATGTTACACATATTCATAGTGTGAATACCAAAAGATGTAAAGTTGATAACAATAGTCCCACATACTTGTGGCACTGCCGCCTTGGTCACATTGGTGTCAAGCGCATGAAGAAGCTCCATGCTGATGGACTTTTAGAGTCTCTCGATTATGAATCATTTGACACATGCGAACCATGCCTCATGGGCAAAATGACCAAGACTCCGTTCTCCGGAACAATGGAGCGAGCAACCAACTTATTGGAAATCATACATACTGATGTGTGTGGTTCAATGAGCGTTGAGGCTCGCGGAGGATATCATTATGTTCTCACTCTCACTGATGACTTAAGTAGATATGGGTATATCCACTTGATGAAACACAAGTCTGAGACCTTTGAAAAGTTTAAGGAATTTCATAATGAAGTAGAGAATCAACGTGATCGAAAAATAAAGTTCTTACGATCAGATCGTGGAGGAGAATATTTAAGTCACGAATTTGGTACGCACTTAAGAAAATGTGGAATCGTTTCACAACTCACGCCGCCTGGAACACCTCAGCGTAACAGTGTGTCCGAACGTCGTAATCGCACTCTATTGGATATGGTGCGATCTATGATGTCTCTTACCGATTTACCGCTATCATTTTGGGGATATGCTCTGGAGACAACTACATTCACTTTAAATAGGGCTCCGTCTAAATCCGTTGAGACGACACCGTATGAATTATGGTTTGGGAAGAAACCTAAGTTGTCGTTTCTGAAAGTTTGGGGATGTGATGCTTATGTCAAGAAACTTCAACCTGAAAAGCTCGAACCCAAGTCGGAAAAATGCGTCTTCATAGGATACCCTAAGGAAACCATTGGGTATATCTTCTACCTTAGATCCGAAGGCAAGATCTTTGTTGCCAAGAACGGATCCTTTCTGGAAAAAGAGTTTCTCTCGAAAGGAGTAAGTGGGAGGAAAGTAGAACTCGATGAAGTACTACCTCTTGAACCAGAAAGTAGTGCAGCTCAGGAAAATGTTCCTGTGGTGCCTACACCGACTGGAGAGGAAATTAATGATGATGATCAAGGTACTTCGGATCAAGTTGCTACTGAACTTCGTAGGTCCACAAGGACATGTTCCACACCAGAGTGGTATGGCAACCCTGTCATGTAAATCATGTTGTTAGACAACGGTGAACCTTTGAACTATGAAGAAGCGATGGCGGGTCCAGATTCCAACAAATGGCTAGAAGCCATGCAGTCCGAGATAGAATCCATGTATGAAAACAAAGTATGGACTTTGACTGACTTGCCCGATGATCGGCGAGCGATAGAAAACAAATGGATCTTTAAGAAGAAGACAGACGTGGATGGTAATGTCACCATATATAAAGCTTGACTTGTCGCTAAGGGTTATCGGCAAGTTCAAGGGATTGACTACGATGACACTTTCTCTCCCGTAGCGAAGCTGAAGTCCGTCCGAATCATGTTAGCAATTGCCGCATACTATGATTATGAGATATGGCAGATGGACGTCAAAACGGCATTCCTTAATGACTATCTTAAGGAAGAGCTGTATATGATGCAGCCAGAAGGTTTTGTCGATCCTAAGAATGCTAACAAGGTGTGCAAGCTCCAGCGATCCATTTATGGGCTGGTGCAAGCATCTCGGAGTTGGAACATTCGCTTTAATGAGATGATCAAAGCGTTTGGGTTTATGCAGACTTATGGAGAAGCCTGCGTTTACAAGAAAGTGAGTGGGAGCTCTGTAGCATTTCTCATATTATATGTAGATGACATACTTTTGATGGGAAATGATATATAATTTTTGGACAGCATTAAGGCCTACTTGAATAAGTGTTTTTCAATGAACGACCTTGGAGAAGCTGCTTACATATTAGGCATCAAGATCTATAGGGATAGATCGAGACGCCTCATAGGTCTTTCACAAAGCACATACCTTAATAAGATTTTAAAGAAGTTCAAAATGGATCAGTCCAAGAAAGGGTTCTTGCCTGTATTGCAAGGAGTGAGATTGAGCTCGGCTCAATGCCCGACCATGACAAAAGATAAAGAAGAGATGAGTGTCATCCCTTATGCCTCGGCCATAGGATCTATTATGTATGCCATGCTGTGTACCAGACCTGATGTAAACCTTGTCGTAAGTTTGGTAGGAAGCTACCAAAGTAATCCCGGCAAGGAACACTGGACAGCGGTCAAGAATATCCTGAAGTACCTGAAAAGGACAAAGGACACGTTTCTCGTTTATGGAGGTGACGAAGAGCTTGTCGTAAAGGGTTATGTCGACGCTAGCTTCGACACAGATCTGGATGACTCTAAGTCACAAACCGGATACGTGTATATGTTGAATCGTGGAGCAGTAAGCTGGTGCAGTTGCAAGTAGAGCGTCGTGGCGGAATCTACATGTGAAGCGGAGTACATGGCAGCCTCGGAGGCAGCACATGAAGCAATATGGATGAAGGAGTTCATCACCGACCTAGAAGTCATACCCAATGTGTCGGGGCCAATCACTCTCTTCTGTGACAACACTGGAGCTATTGCCCTTGCCAAGGAGCCCAGGTTTCACAAAAAGACCAGGCACATCAAGCGTCGTTTCAACTCCATCCGTGAAAATGTTCAAGATGGAGACATAGAAATTTGCAAAGTACATACGGATCTGAATGTCGCAGATCCGTTGACTAAACCTCTTCCGCGAGCAAAACATGATCAACACCAGAACTCTATGGGTGTTCGATTCATCACAATGTAACTAGATTATTGACTCTAGTGCAAGTGGGAGACTGTTGGAAATATGCCCTAGAGGCAATAATAAAAGGATTATTATTATATTTCCTTGTTCATGATAATTGTCTTTTATTCATGCTATAATTGTATTATCCGGAAATCGTAATACACGTGTGAATACTTAGACCATAACATGTCCCTAGTGAGCCTCTAGTTGACTAGCTCGTTGATCAACAGATAGTCATGGTTTCCTGACTATGGACATTGGATGTCATTGATAACGGGATCACATCATTAGGAGAATGATGTGATGGACAAGACCCAATCCTAAGCATAGCACAAGATCGTGTAGTTCGTTTTGCTAGAGCTTTTCCTATGTCAAGGATCTCTTCCTTACACCATGAGATCGTGTAACTCCCGGATACCGTAGGAGTGCTTTGGGTGTACCAAACGTCACAACGTAACTAGGTGACTATAAAGGTGCACTACAGGTATCTCCGAAAGTGTCTGTTGGGTTGACACGGATCGAGACTGGGATTTGTCACTCCGTATAACGGAGAGGTATCACTGGGCCCACTCAGTAGTGCATCATCATAATGAGCTCAAGGTGATCAAGTGTCTGGTCACGGGATCATGCATTACGGTACGAGTAAAGTGACTTGCCGGCAACGAGATTGAACGAGGTATTGGGATACCGATGATTGAATCTCGGGCAAGTAACATACTGTCTGACAAAGGGAATAGTATACGGGGTTGCTTGAATCCTCGACATCGTGGTTCATCCGATGAGATCATCGAGGAGTATGTGGGAGCCAACATGGGTATCCAGATCCCGCTGTTGGTTATTGACCAGAGAGCCATCTCGGTCATGTCTGCATGTCTCCCGAACCCGTAGGGTCTACACACTTAAGGTTCGGTGACGCTAGGGTTGTATGAATATGAGTATGCAGCAAAACGAAAGTTGTTCGGAGTCCCGGATGAGATCCCGGACGTCACGAGGAGTTTCGGAATGGTCCGAAGGTAAAGAATTATATATAGGAAGTGTGGTTTCGGCCATCGGGAAAGTTTCGGGGTCATCCGGTATTGTACCGGGACCACCAGAAGGGTCCCGGGGGTCCATCGGGTGGGGCCACCTATCTCGGAGGGGCCCGTGGGCTGAAGTGGAAGGGGAACCAGCCCCTAGTGGAATGGTGCGCCCCCCCCTTGGGCCCCCCTGCGCCTAGGGTTGAAAACCCTAGGGTGGGGGGCGCACCCCACTTGCCTTGGGGGGCACTCCACCCCCCTGGCCGCCGCCCCCTTGGGAGATTTCCATCTCCAGGGCCGGCGCCCCCCAGGGGGCCTATATAAAGGAGGGGGGAGGGAGGGCAGCCGCACCTAAGTCTTGGCGCCTCCCTCCCCCTGCTACACCTCATCCTCCTCCCGTAGTTGCTTGGCGAAGCCCTGCCAGAGCCCTGCTGCATCCACCACCACGCCGTCGTGCTGCGGGATCTTCATCAACCTCTCCTTCCCCCTTGCTGGATCAAGACGGAGGATACGTCACGCTGACCGTACGTGTGTTGAACGCGGAGGTGCCGTCCGTTCGGCGCTAGGATCTCCGGTGATAGGATCATGACGAGAACGACTACCTCAACCCCGTTTTCTTGAACGCTTCCGCACGCGATCTACAAGGGTATGTAGATGCATCTCTCTCTCTCTCTCGTTGCTAGATGAACTCATAGATGGATCTTGGTGAACGTAGGAATTTTTTATTTTATGCAACGTTATTCGAGTTATGGTAACTGCATGGGCAATATGGGAAGCAAGGAGGAAGGCAATTCACGAGGACATTTTTCAGTCTCACATGCCACTGATGTCATTATTAAGAAGTACATGTCAGAGTTGGAGATAGTTAACAAGAGAGGTCAGAAGCAAGCAACACATAAGGCACCACGCAGGCAATATTGGGTGCCGTCAGCCCCAGGAAGTGTTAAGATCAACGTGGATGGGGCAGTGTCCAATAGGGGGGAGCATGGTGCAGTGGGAGCAATGTGTCGAGACCAAAATGGCGCTTTTCTTAGGGCGTCAGCGATGGTTTTCAAACACACAACAAACTCTCCAACGCTAGAAGCTCTAGCTATAAGGGAAGCTTTTTCCCTAGCTGATGATCTATATGCTCGACGCATCCACATTGCTTCAGATTGCAAGGTAGTTGTTGATGATTTGCATCAGGGTAACTTAGTTGCTTATGGCGTGGTTCTTAGAGAGATTTCAGACCGTTCGTCAATTTTTCTTTCATGTAATATAGGTCATGAATTTATGAGCTCAAACTATGAAGCTCACAACTTAGCGAAACATTCCCTTTCTCTCGTGGTGGGCCGCCATGTCTGGTTAGGCCATCCGGGAGATCTTTCTTTCGTCCTTGTAAACATCATGATGATATAATAAAAGTTTCGCGAGGTTGCCTAAAAAAATTAACTCATTGCATGTGTGATACTTGCCGTAATTTAGGAGTTTTGTGTTTGTTCGTTCATTCGGTTTTCTCTTGTCATGTGTCCAAATCACGAGTTGCTTCCGCCGTTGCGTTTATCGCGTCGAGCTATTCGAATCTAGATCTCATGTTAATAGTTCGAATGAATTCTTTTCTTTCGAAAAGCCGAAAATCAGAAGAAGAAAAAAGGGGAAACCAAACCAACAACAAATCAGAAGAAAACAAACCGAAAATCCGGAAAAACAAAAAGGAACCGTAAAAAAAAGAAAAGGCACAATTGTGCTTTTCACCTTTTCTTTAAGCACAATTGTGCTCCCCTTTCATTTTTCAATAAACAAAGCTTTTTTTTCGTGGAAGCACAACTGCCATTTTCACATTTGAAAAGGACAATTGTACTTCTCGACAAAGCACAATTGTGTTTTTCGCTTTTCGAAAACGAAAAGCATGTGATTCACACCAAAGCACAGTTGTGCTTTTCCATGAAGCACAACTTGTTGAAAAAAATAATATGGAATTTAAATATTATTAAAATCCAAAAGAAATATATTATTTTGAAAAATGTTTGTCTTTTTTAAAAAATATTCACAATTTGAAAATTTTGGAAGAAAATATGTGTTTAAAAATGTTCATCATATAGAAATCATGCTCAAGTTTCATAGAAATGTTTCTATTTGTAAAAAATATTTTTTGTTTTCCATTAAAAGGTCCAGTTTTAAAAAATGTTTGGAGTTTAAAAAAGTCACGTTTTCTCAAAAATCTTTTCACTTTACAAAATATTTTAAATTTCACAATTTGTTCTCAAATTTTCTTTTTAGAAATATCTGCTGCAGTAACATAGGCCGATTCCCTCCAATGAGATCGTTGCATATGCAAGCTCTTCACTCGTGCGCCAATGGGCCGGCCCAGTCAGGTGGCCGCCGGTTCACTTCCCCAACAATCTACCGCTTACTGCAGCACATAGCAGCTCCCCTGTACCGGGGCAGCTACAGCGAACCGGGGCACTGTAACTAGCCAGTTCACTATAGTGTACATTTCTTAAATCTGAGAACACTTCTTGGTAAACGCAAACGGTATTTTAAAAATCTTCATAATTTGAAAAGACCCCAAAAAATCAAAACAAGAACAGTTTTTGAAAACACGTACAAAACTAATACATTTTTCTAATACACGTTTACCATTTTTCAAATACAACATTAACATTTATTAATACATGGTCAACAACTTTTCTATATAAATTTAACATTTTTCAAATATTAGAGTATTATTTTTTAATACATGTCCAACATTTTTTGTATACCCATTTAAGCTTTTTCCAAAACCTAGTTTTAAAAATTCCAATACAAGTTTAATTCAATATATGGTCAACATTGCACACATTTAACATATTTTTAAAAAATTGATTAATCTTTTTCAAATATAAGATTAACATTTTTTGAATACATGGTAAACATTTATTCAATAAACATTTTAATTTCTTTCAAATGCTTCATTAAATAATTTAAAAGCAAATTTAACATTTTTAATACGTGGTCACCTCTTTTTATTTACAGTTTAACATTTTCCAAATGCTAGATTAACATTTTTTTCACAAACAAGTTTAACTTTTTTAATACATGCTCAACACTTTTTATACACATTTAACATTTTTTTTCAAATGCTTGGTTAGATCTTTTTAAAATGATTCGGTTAACATTTTCTAAATACATGATCGATTTTTTTCACATACATTATATATTTTTTGTATACGCAAAATATTTTCTCTATGTACATTTCACATTTTATAGTGATTGGTTAACAATTTTTTTTGCAAATGTTTTTATGTAAAGTGTTTGGTTTAATATATTTATTTATAATATTTAGAAGTACAAAAAAAGTAAGAAAAAAAACAGAGAAACGTCTAAAAAAAAGGTTGTGGCCTCCTGTGCACTGGCCGGGCCATATGATCGCGCGACGGCAATGTGCTTCAGCGAGTTGGAAGGTTGCCTCGCTAGAAGCAAGGTATAGCCGCACCCGGTTCCATGAGCTTTCTGGAAACTTCTGAACCATTATTAATTTTTCTCTTTCTGTGTTCTAATATCTCATTCAGTCCACACACACCCACCTGATAAGCAATGGATTGGCCCGTGTAGGGGAGTGCTTTTTGTTTCGAGAAACTTCTCCTTCGTTTTATTGGGTCGATTTTCTTGGTTTTTTACTGGTGTGCTTTTCATGAGATCTTTTACTACTATTGTTTGCATTGTTAGTTTTTGAAGGAAAATCATGAAAAAGTTATAAATGTATGGAACTTTTTTATTTTATTTATGAAACTTATCTATTTTAATTTGTGATCGTTTTTCATATTCGAGAACTTTTTCTAACAATTAGTGAAATTCTTTAAAATTTACAAACACTATTTAAATTCATGATTTTGTTTATAATTAGTGAACATATTTCCAATTCATGAACATTTGTAAAATCTGGCAAACAATTTTTTACTGTTAACATTCTATGTTTAGCTTGAACGAGTATAGGAGACTAAGCGAGCGGGGAAAGCGGTCGAATGAGAGGAGGGAGAGGTCCAGCCCAGATCTAGATTTTTTTTGGTAAGCCCAAGCCTAGCTAGCGAGCAAGCTGTTGTTTCCCACAATTTTTGGTAAGCCCAAGGCGCTCATGGTCTTGGCTAGAGCGCCCCGTTCTTTCCCACAATTTAGCTACCCTGGCAAGCTGTTGGGTTACCATTGCCTGCATGGTTACAGGATACCGCGCGCGTTGCTGGTGTAATTGGTTGATGACCATTTTGGTTTTGATAATATGGGGACCAAAACTAAACATACATATGACTTATTATATCTTATTATGTATAGTTGTAAAACATTTATTGAATATGAGTAAAATATTTGGATGGAAAATATTTTCCCATGCATGGTGGCATGATAAGGTGGGGTTGCATTATGAGGTTGCATGCTTGCCTAGTGCGATAAATAATTTAGTGGGAATTAGTGTCTCAGGTAAATAGGATTTCGGTTTGGGAAGGTTCTAATTCTAATGATTCCGGTTTTGAGAAGCTTCTAGAAGGTTTCAGTTTAATTTTCTTAATATATGTTCAGTTTTTTTGTCTGCGGATTTTAATCTTTTTAATCTTTGTTTTTCCTTGTAGATTTTTTTGTTTTACTTTTATTTTCAAAAAGTCCATAGTTTGTTAAAAATGCTCCAAAAATTTAAATTTGTTTATGCAATGTATAAAATGTTCACAACTTTGTGGTAACAAGATTTGAAAACTAAAATATGCATTTAAAGAAACTGAAAGGCAGAATAAACCAAGAATGCCAAATGAAACAGAAAAATCATGAATGAAGTACTACTCTCTGACAACGAACAAAGCAGACACTAGGCCAACGTTTTAACACTTGTGCGGCACCTCTTCAATTTGGGGACCTCCTACTTAGCGCTTTAAGCACCTTTGGACCGAATTGGTGCTCACGCGCTCGCTGCATGCGACGACTCATTAACACGCCTAACGTGCATGATCGCTTGGTCGTCGCCTGTTGCTTCGTTCGCTTAGTCAATGGTTGACCGGCTGACTTTAGACTTTCAAAAAAATCCAGATTTTTAAAAAAGTTCACGAAATAGAAAAAAGTGTTCGCGGATTTGAAAAAGTTCATAAAGTTGAAAAAAAATCAGGAAATTGGAACATGTTTCTGAATTTGGAAAAGCTCATGAATTTGAGGAAGGTTCCCAAATTTGAAAAAGTTCATGTATTTGAAAAAGTGAATTGGAGAAAAGTTCGAAGATTTGATACAAGTTTGCAAATTCAAAAAAGTTCAAGAATTTGAAAAAAGTTAATGCATTTAGATATATGTCCAGGAATTTAGAAAACATTCAAAAATTTGGAAAAAGTCATAATTTGATTTTTTTAAAATAAATCTAGAAAAAAGTTCACAAATTTAAAAAACATAATCACAAATTTGACAAAAGTTCACGGATTTGATGAAGTTCACAAATCATTAGTCTGATAATGTCAAAATATATATTGTAAATAAAAAATAATATAGGAAACATGAAAAATACGCAAAAACAAAAAAGAGCAAAAACCAATGGAAAACCCACAGAAAAAAACATAGAAAGAAACCGTATTGTACCCTATGAGTTGGCCCACTTAGGAAACCTGCGTACGCTGGGTGTGTGCATCATTTACAATTTTGCCTATAAGTGGTGCAAGAATCATTAAATAGGTTTCCTGTCCAATTTGATGCTTATAATCCCTTCGGCATGTGGAGCACTTGTTCCGCGCGTAAATCAGTTGATGGGGCTACATAATTTTAAAAAGGAAAAGCAACAACACACAAGAATAAGAAAAGTATAAGAAAAAATGAACACGAAAAGATAAACATAAGAAATGAAAGAAAACTCGTAAAACCAGCAGTGGAAACACAAGTAAAAAGGAAAATCATGTCTAGAACCTTCTAGAACCATCCTAAAACCGGGGTTGCAAAAAGGAAAGAACCTTGTACTATGCCGGCCCAATAATGTGCACGAGAGTGCATGTTTGGTCTCCACACACCATGTTATGCGCCAAGTAGGATTCCCGTGTGGCATGTTGTTCATGATTTTCTTGGTCCTTTCCTGTATCTTTATTTGTTTGTCGTGCTTATGTAACATCCCAATTTTCAATTTAAATGTTATACATAGATCATTCTTATACATTTCATATTTTATTGCATTTGGTTGTGATCTAAGAAATCTTAAGCAACTCAAGGACCCAAGGAGAGAGTTAGAGGTTTCATTTAAATTTTTATTTTTTAATTTATTCAAATTTGAAAAAATGGATCAATTTGATTTTCAACAATTTCTTTTCAATATTTTCAAAACAATAAAAATAAATGAGAGAAGATAAATGACTTCTTCAAAACAGAGAAGAAATATTGGAAAAGAAATTTGGAAGTCAAATTATTTTATTTGTTAGTTTTATTCGGTTGAATTAAAGAAAAACATGCATTTTTAAAAATTGCATTTAGTCCAAAAAATGTTCACTTTGTCCCAAATATTAGGTAGGGATAGTGAAAATTGTTTCTGGAATTTTAGGACCTTTATTTTAATTTTATTACGAATTTTCATCGCGGCACTGTTTTTTTAAAGGGAGTCAACTGGGCCGACCCAGCCGAAGCCAGGCCAGGCCCAGCTCGCGCCGCCGCCTCCGCTTGTCCCGTGCCGCCGCCGGACTCCTCTCCGAGTCCATGCTCACCCCGCCGTCGCGACCTCTTCTCCAAGTCGGACCTTTTCCCGAGTGCCTTCATAAGCTGTCGCCGCTCTCCACACCTCGTTCCAAGCCGTGCCGAACCCCGCCGCAACCTGCGCCGCCGCTGCCCGCTCTAGCACCCCTGGCCGCCGCTACCACCCCACTGTCGCCAGGCCGCCTCGCTGGAGCCGCCGCCCCACCTCGCCGCTGACCCGATCCGCCGCCGTCGAAGCCCGATAAAACCGACAGGTTTTTCTCTGGTTTCTTTTCGGTTTTTAGTTTTGGTTAGTTAGGTTAGATCGGTTTTTTATTTTAGTTTTTATTTAATGAATGTTCACCCGTTAGAATCTGTTAACGAATGAATTCGTTCGTTAATCTCTGTTAGCGGACGTTCGTCAGATATATTTTTCTTTTTCTGTTTATTTTCGTCCAGGGACCTATCCGTAAATACCTTTATCGCGATTTAGCCCCTGATTTTCAAACTAGTGTAACTTTTAGCTCGTTTATCCAAATTAGGTGAAACCAACGCCTAATTCTTCATAACGACCCCCTCTATCCAGTTGACCCACTTGAACATGTTTTTGACAAATTAAAATTTGAATTTAGTTCAGATTAATATTCGATCTTGTTTTGTTTATATCTTGAGTTTCGTAGCTCCGTTTGAGTTGATTCATTTTGCAAATCGCAGCTAATCACATATACCTATTGTTAAGACCTAATTCACGTAATAACAGTGCTTTTAGGTTTTGTTTTTTGTTTAGTTTAGCTATTGCTTGTTTCGAGTGTTATTTAGATCTTTTCTCGTTTTGTCTTTGTTTCATTTGATTGATTGCTTATATATGTTATTATTTGTCTATGCTAGATTTTCCAGAGTGCGAAGCTTGTTACTATGAATCTCTAGAGTTTTCTGATCGTCAACAAGGCAAGTTACACTTTGATCCTACTCTTTTATACCTAGTTTTTACTATGCATTAGTTTTGCCCTCAAATATTTGCATGAGTATGATTGAGAACATGTGGTTTGGTTGTAGTACTTGAGGTAGGAACTTAATACATTTGATCTCCCAGGGAATATATGTTATGCTCAATTATTGCTTAGCCATGCTCGTAGACGGGGATTGGATCGTGATACACATGGAAGTTGTAAAAGATATTAATCTTGGATAACATTAAGGTGGCAACTTTAATACACATCTAGGTGGATTGGTTGGGGCACCTAGAGAATCCAGTGCTAGCTCATTTGGGAAATCTCGGAGTATCCGTGTGATTTTTCCTTAGTTCGCCACCCAGGCTTAAAGGGATCATATGATATTTCATGCCTAGAAACTTCCGTGTGCAGCCACAAGTCATTATGGGCTCTGGCATAGTTGAGTAAGTTGCGTGAGTTCTTGAAGAGGTGGACAAGTAGATGCAGGGGAAAGTAGGTGTACCGGTCTACCCAGAGTAGAGAGTTAATGCTTCAGAAACACTATGTCTCGATCTTTCGATCATGGATGCGGTCGAGTCTTGTGGGGAAAAGTATGCAACCTCTACAGAGTGTATAAACTAATCATGGTTAGTTGTGTCCCTAGTTATGGACATCTTGAATATCTAGAAGTGGATATTATTGTTGATCTCATCACTCATTAATTAACTAAAATGGTTTAAATGATAATACTTCACTAGTAGAAAAAGGGTCTAGTGCCGGTTCAAATGACTAGGCGGGAGAAGACCTTTAATACCAGTTCATTGCGAATCTTTAGTACCGGTTCGTGCCACGAACCGGTACTAAAGAGGTTGTGGCAGGGGCTATTTTTAGTCCCACCTCGCTCCCCTAGCAAGAATTTGACCACCTTAAATATGTTATTTCTCAAATTATCACAAGCATTTGGTCTTCATTGAACTCTATGTGTAGGATCTGTGGCTGCAATAGGAGTCTTCGCCGGTTCTTAAATCGGTGGTAGATTCCTATTGACAATTTAGATTCTATACAAAAAGATCATTGATGATCAATGTATTTTTTATATGTACTTCTCTGTAGCAGTAGCGCGTTTTGGCTGAAAGGCGGTACTGATCAATGTATTTTTTCTGCGTTCAGATGCACAATTTAAATATGTTATTTTTCAAACTATCGCAAGCATTTGGTCTTCATTGAACTCTATGTGTATAATTTGTGGACTCAATATGAGTCTTCACCGGTTTCGGACGAGAACTCATCAGTTACACGGGCACTTCATTTTTTAACTTATTTGAATTCCAAACTTTTTTTGAGTCGGCATTATGCAGCATTCAAATCGATGTCATCAATTTTCAACACGTTCTGACATCATTTGCTATTATTCAGTCACCGATTTGTTTAGATCAGAGCTAAATGACCGTGAAAATGAAAAGCACATCAATTTGTTCAAAGAGCTAAATGACCGTGAAACAGTAAATCACAGCAAAACAAACTCTGAAAAGAAACTATATAAAGCAATAAATAGCAGAAAATAAATAATGCAGAAAAGAAAAAAAGTATATAAAGCAAAAATATTCACAAAGAAACTAAATACAGCAAAAAAAACTACTCATAAATAAATAGAAGAAAAAAATAAAGCAGAAAAGAAAAAACTATATAAAAAATTACTCAAAAATAAATAGAAGAAAATAAATAATGCAGAAAAGAAAAAAAAATTATATAAAGCAAAAATATTCACAAAGAAACTAAATACAGAAAAAAACTACTCAGAAGTAAATAGAAGAAAAAAAATAAAGCAGAAAAGAAAAAACTATATAAAAATTACTCAAAAATAAATAAAAGAAAATAAATAATGCAGAAAAGAAAAAAATTCTTGGGGCGTTGCCCGGTGGGCCTGCCAGACCTAGGGTGTGCAAATTCAGGCACGGAAGGGCGAGCAGGCTCACAGGGCAACACATCCTAGTTAGGCCGAGAAGCCTACTATATAGAGGAGTTCGAATGGGCAGCCGCGGCAGGGTTTATAAATCAGTGCGACTGCCCTTCGCTCGGCGAGGTGGGACTAAAAATAGCGTCGGTGCGGGTGGGAGCACACGACCATTAATACCGGTTGGTGGCTCCAACTGGTATTAATGCGTTGCCCTTTAGTACCGGTTGGAGCCACCAACCGGTATTAAAGACCCTTGTTTCCCGCCGTTTGGGCTGGCCAAAATTGGCCTTTAGTACCGGTTGGTGGCTCCAACCGGTACTAAAGGCCCCTCCTATATATATGGCACTTACGAATATTCAGTTATCGTCGACCACTTCGTTCCACTTCTCTCGCGCGACATCGATCTTTGACGCCCACGCCGCGGCGCCGCCGTGCCATCGCTCCCGCCGCCCTCGATCGCCGCCCCCGCCGCACGTCGTCGTCCACGTCGTCGCTGCGTGCCCCGTCGTTGTCGCCCCCGCCGCCCGTCTCGTCGCCGTCCCCGCCGCCCTTGTCGCCCCCGCTGCCCGTACGCCCGCTCGATCGTAGTACCCCCCCCCCCCACACACACACACACACATACACACACGCATACACACATACACACACACACACTACACGTGTACACATGTACACACACATATTTTTTTACTTATTTTCTGTTTTTATTGTTTAGATGAATTAATTAATATAACTAGTTTATTTTTAGAATGTTAGAAATGTTAATGTTAGATGAATTAGAACTAGTTTATTTTTAGTAAGAAATTTTGGTATATGAGATTATTTGAACTAGTTGAATTAATATAACTAGTTTATTTTTAGAAATGCTTAGTTGAACTAGTTGAATTAATAGAACTAGTTTATTTTTAGTAAAAAAAATTATATGTATATGAGATTATTTGAACTAATTAAAATTTAGAGATATGAGATTATTTGAATTAATATAACTAGTTTATTTTTAGTAAATGCTTAGTTGAACTAGTTGAATTAGTATAACTAGTTTATTTTAGTAAATGCTTAGTTGAACTAGTTAAATTAATATAACTAGTTTATTTTTAATAAATGCTTAGTTGAACTAGTTGAATTAATAGAACTAGTTTATTTTTAGCAAGAAAATTTAGGTATATGAGATTATTTGAATTAATATAACTAGTTTATTTTTAGTAAATGCTTAGTTGAATTAATAGAAGTAGTTGAATTAATTGAATTAGTAAGTGTTTAATGTTTCGCCTATATGAACACAGGAAATGTCGTCTGACGACGGAAACAAATTTCATTATGTGCGAATATTGTGAAGACCAGCGCGACCAGTGTGACAGAAATTTCCTTATTGATGATAGGCGATTCAGCATCAAGCTGGATGAGACCTTCGAATTCGATACAGTAAGTCACAATGACAAGTCTGTTTTCGTAATTAAGCATGACTTATATATGCTTCATTTGCCTGACTTATAATTTTTAATTTTCACTATTCTACTAGCGCATCCCCTGTCATGCAAGAATTTTTGTCTTGGATAAGATATGTTTCAATGATATGGAAACTATGGAGGTAAAGAGAGTTTACCTGAAAACTGAGCATGGTTATACTTTCAACGTCAAAGTATACAATGCACACACGTACACCTATTTTGAATGCAAAAATTGGCAAGCACTATGCAAGGCTTATGCATTTGAGCCTGGTATGGTTATCACCTTTGATATTCGTCCGGAAGATGATATTGAAGGTAATAGAGACATATGGGTCGATGTGCAGACGCCTCCAATTCTACCATTATGTGAGTTCTTCTCAATTATATTTTTGTCTTTGATATTGCTTATTCAAAAATAATTGACAACTAATTTCTATTGACAGCTTATTTTCATTCAAGCAAACATGTCCGACGCTTGGTAGACAGGACCTACTACTGTCCCGGAGCTGAACTAAACTGCGAGGAGATAAGTCATTATGTTTCATGGCTTGAGGATCTTCATACTGTCAAGACAAATTTTCTTCCTGCACTTAGAAATGTTAGTGCTCAAAACGTGCGACCAATAGTGATGGTATTGAAGTACGGTCACATCTATTTAGGAATGATGGTTAGATTTTTACTATTTGTCCTCAGTGCATCTTTTGCATACATAATTTTTTTGCTAAACTTTTATTGCTAAGTATATTAATTAAGTACTATACGATGTTCTTCAACAGGGACTCCCAATGACAGTTGTGCCTCAGGGAATCGAGACTAAAGGTCGCATGTCAATTGTTAGCTTACGCCAAGATATCCTGCATTGTACATGAATGCATTCAGGATTTCTAGAAGCGATGAATGCTTAATAGTGAAAGATTGGAGGAAAATTGTTAATGATCGCAGAGAAGTACTAGGGGCAGCAATGAGAAGCGCAACCCACGATTAGGAGACAGGTTCATCTGCATGCCCCAGTATGATGAATCAGGAGAGCTATACATGTTCTATGCTATTTTACCAGATAGAGAGAGAGAGAGTAGCAGAAGTGATTTAGCTAGTTCATGCTGCTCTTAGTACTTGTCCTTTCATGTCCGTGTTCTTCATTCCGAACTTAATCTCAAAGAGTGATTTGCTTTTGTGGTGTTATATATGAACGCTTATAATATCATGACAATCATGTTGAACTCGATGACATTTTTGCTTACAAGTGAATGTTTCTTCTTTAAGCTATTATTGGTGGTGATTAGATAGCGTTAATGACTATGATGATTAAATGGTGATAATGACGACTACGATGATTTTTAGCTAGCTAGCTAGAGTATATATATATACTCATGTTGATGATATGATGCAAGAGTTTTTATATTAATATGATGATGATGATGAGTTATTATATCATTTAATGAAAGAAACCACAGATTAGTTTCAGCTGGATGGATCGTACCTAAGTGATCAAATATATATATATGCCATATCCTAATTATGTGATCAAGTATAATATGGATATGGCATATAGTTGATCACTTAGCTAGCTAGATCTGCATCCAGTCAAAACTAATCCGTGGTACTTTCACCTAATGATTTAACAACTCATTATAATGTAAAACAATCACTAAATTAAATTGAAAACACAAAATTAAAGGAAAAAATAAAAAAACACAAACATTTAGTACCAGTTGGTGTTACCAATCGGTACTAAAGCCCTACGCGCACCCGGGCCTGGCTCATGCCACGTGTTTGCACTTTAGCGCCGGTTCGTGACGAACCGGTACTAAAGGGGGGGGGGACCTTTAGTCCCCACTCTTTAGTGCCAGTTGGCGAACCGACACTAAAGGCTGTCACGAACCGGCACTAAAGGCCGGTTCTGCACTAGTGCTTGTCGAATGTTGGGATTTGAGTTGGAGGAACCTTCTCAAATATTGGTTTAACTTTTTAGTAAATAAAATTTATTCGTTCGTTGTAGGAAAAAATTAGCATTATGCAAAACCTTAAACTTAGAGCCTCCACCAGCCAAATATTGCATGTGGATATACTTCTTGCATTTATTGCTTTATAGTGTAACTCTGCCAACATATTCAATGTGTTGACCTACATGGCTGCAACGTCTCATGTTGCAGACTTTACCAACAAAGAATAAGGTGCGATAGGTCGTTGTCATGCACTCAACTATGCCGTTGGAGTTGATGGACTCATTTATCTTTGAAGCTTCCGCAGTTATTTAGTTTAGTTGGCCTTCAGCCATATTATTTGTGTAACAGATACTCTTTATGAGGACCTCGATGTAATAAGTGTGTGATTGAACTCTATTATAATTCCTCGAGTACTGTGTGTATCAGCATACCGATCTAGGGATGACACTTAAGCACAGAGACTTTGGTCCATTGGGATCATGGTCGCTACAAGATGGTATCAGAGCACATGCTGACTGTAGGACGCGGCCACTAGGAAAAGTCACAGGATTACTCTTCTTTGCTCATTTCTAATTCTCCTCTATTTCTACTCTATAGATGGCGGACCCCAGGAACAAGTTCACTCAGCCGGATGACGACACCCCTTTTAGACGACACTTGAAGGAAGTCACGAAGTACCTGAACATCAGACTACCAAGCTTCACTTGAACTTTCTCTACAACTTTACCGGAATAGGAGCGCTGGAGGATCAAAGTCCGTGTACCTGGGAGAATGTTTGCGCCAACAACGAAGCCCATTGATTTTACCTTGGATGCACCAAGTTGGAACTTGGGAAAGAGCATGGTAGCCCATATCACTTTTGTACGCATTTGCGAGGTGTACCACAAGGAGCTTGAAGACACTGTCTATCAGATATGTGGGTGCCGAGATGAGGAATGGGAGATGATTCGTACCAGCAAGGATGGATCGATTGCATCATACATCCAGGAGATAGATCAACACATTCGCCGATACAAGAACCAGATGTGCTGTATCATGAAGAAGACCAAGAAGCTGATGAAGAGGAATATCGAGCTAGAAGAGGAAATCAAGTTGACACATCATGGATATGAGGAAGAAATTGCTATACTACTGGAGAAACATGAAGACCTGAAGAAGAATCTTGGACTATTCGTGGAGAACCAGAGGCAAGAGCCTGAAGTGGAGATCCGTTTGGAGGACTACATCATCTTGGACGACACCGACACGGACAGTGATGCAAATGATGACAGTGATGACGACTACGTAGACGAAGCTGGAGCAGATATTATGGAGTCTTCCACCGATCAAAATTTCTAGACGGCCACCACGTTACTAGTAGTATTCTTCCAAGTAGTTAGCATTGATCGATTTGTAATCGTAGTTTAGATCGTTTGTGTGAACCTTGTTTGATATTGAATGAAGTGAATTGATTGTATTTGCCTCATATGCATATGGGTAGTGAAATCTCTCTTAGACCTTATTCTATTCTGTTTTCTCATCCCCTCTAACCCATCAGATACGTTTTTCATACGTGAGGCTATACAAGGAAAGCAACAATCTTGGAGGAGGAAATAGTTCACTTGTTGGGCACCTGGGCTCCCTATTCGTAAATTCGCCTCCGAGACGTGACACCAGATTCGTGTTTCCACTGGAGCTCACCCAGTTGATCTAGCAGCAGAATGCCTTGATGTAGATGTTACTCCAGAATCAAAACCAGAACCAAGGCAACAACAACAACAACAACAACAACAACAACAACAACAACAACCCACCGCCACCACCCCCTGTTGACAACCTAGCCCGTTTTCTGAGGTTGAATCCGCCGGTGTTCTCTAGCAGCACCGAGCCGATTGTTGCAGATGATTGGCTCCGCAAGATTGGAAGAGAGCTGACCACTACAAGATGCACAGATGCGGAGAGAGTGCGCTTTGCCGCGCATCAACTAGATGGACCCGCAACATCTTGGTGGGAGAATTTCACCACCACTTACCCCATTGCTACAGTTACATGAGATCAGTTTCAGCAGGCCTTCCGCACCACCCATGTTTCAGCTAGAGCCATGAGTATGAAGAAGCGCGAGTTTTGCAACTTGCGCCAAAGGAGTCGTATAATGGGACAGTATGTGGATGAGTTCACCAAGTTAGCATGATGTGCCCCAGATGATGTGGCCACAGACACCGCGAAGCTAGAAAAATTTCTTGAGGGACTCAATGATGAGCTGAGTATGCAGTTGATGGTGGCAACCTTCAACAACTACCAGGAGTTGGTAGACAGGGACCTCATGATAGAAGGCAAGCAGCAACAGATTAAAAATCGCAAGAGGATGGACAGGGGAGGTACACTTCTGGAGCTCAGCAGAAACCCCGCTATTCCCCGTACTTGGGAGGACATACTCATAACCATGGAAGCCATAACCGTGGAGGACATACGCACAATGGATGAAGTTCACACAACCACAGTGGCCCAAAGAATGGCAATGGGAATGGAGGCAGCAATAGTCCGAACCGTTCCAACCCCGCGACACCCGCCAAGAAGGATCTAAGTCACATTACTTGTTTCAAGTGCGGGAAGACCAGACACTACACCACTGAATGTTCTGAAGCAAAGAATGAGAATGGAAATGGAAGTGTTGTAAAGAAGCCCAACCCCTTCACCACAGGTCAGGTGAACCACGTCAGTGTGGAGTAGATTGAAGAGCAACCCGACGCAGTTGTCGGTAAGTTTTTGATTAATGCATTTACAACACTTGTTCTTTTCGATACTGGTGCATCTCATTCATTCATATCAAGGGGATTTGCGGATAAGTATAAGTTGCCCACGGTAGCTCTTAAGTCACCTATGTTAGTAAGTTCCCTAGGAGCGGAGTATACGACTAGTAGGGGATGCTATCAGTTGCCAGTAACCATAGGTAGACATGTTTTCCCCACCGACCTCATTGTCCAGGAGTCACAAGGATTATATGTGATACTAGGCATGTATTAGCTATCCAAATTTGAAGGAAACATCGATTGCGCCAGTAAATCAATTCTACTCACCACCCCGGAAGGAAAGAGGATCAAGTATGTGTCTAGGCATGCGCCGAGGAAGACAAAGGTGAATTCACTATCGGGAGTTGTGCAGGAGGAGTACCAGTGGTGAAGGATTACCCTGATGTATTTCCGGAGGAGTTACCAGGCATGCCGCCAGATCGAGATATTGAGTTATTGCCAGGCATCGGACCAATATCCAAGAGGCCGTATCGGATACCGGCAAATGATCTAGAGGAAATCAAGAAGCAGATTAAGGAGTTACTAGAGAAAGGTTACATTCGGCCAAGTTCATCACCTTGGGGAGCCCCAGTGCTTCTAGTGGAGAAGAAGGATGGATCTTTGAGGATGGTTGTTGATTATCATGCACTGAATGAGGTGATGATCAAGAACAAATACCCTCTGTCGATGATTAATGATTTGTTTGACCAGCTACAGGGAGCTAAGGTTTTCTCCAAGATTAATCTTCGATCAGGTTATCACCAGTTGAAGATCCGAGAGCATGATATACCTAAGATAGCTTTTACTACGAGGTATGGGCTATATGAGTATACAGTTATGTTATTTGGTTTGACTAATGCCCTCGCGTATTTCATGAGTATGATGAAGAAGGTGTTCATGGAGTTTTTGGACAAGTTAGTCATGGTGTTCATTGATGATATATTGGTCTACTCAAAGAATGAAGAAGAGCATAAGGAACATTTGCGCTTGGTTCTCGAGAAGCTCAGGGAACATTAGTTGTGTGCCAAGTTCAGCAAATGTGAGTTTTGGTTGAAGGAAGTTGGATTTCTCGGACATGTTATATCCGGAGAAGGAATAGCAGTAGACCCTACTGTCGGTGTCAAAACTGGCGGATCTCGGGTAGGGGGTCCCGAACTGTGCGTCTCAGTCTAATGGTAACATGAGGCTGGGGACACGATGTTTACCCAGGTTTGGGCCCTCTCGATGGAGGTAATACCCTACTTCCTGCTTGATTTCTCTTGATGATATGAGTATTACAAGAGTTGATCTACCACGAGATCGTAGAGGCTAAACCCTAGAAGCTAGCCTATGATTATGATTGTTGTTCTTGTCCTGCAGACTAAACCCTCTGGTTTATATAGACATCGGAGGGGGCTAGGGTTACACAGAGTCGGTTATAGAGAAGGAGATCTAACATCCGAATCGCCAAGCTTGCCTTCCACGCAAAGGAGAGTCCAATCCGGACACGGGACGAAGTCTTCAATCTTGTATCTTCATAGTCCAACAGTCTGGCCAAAGTATATAGTCCGGCTGTCCAGATACCCCCTAATCCATGACTCCCTCAGTAGCCCCTAAACCAGGCTTCAATGACAACGAGTCCGGCGCGCAGATTGTCTTCGACATTGCAAGGCGGGTTCCATCTCCGAATACTCCATAGAAGATTTTGAACACAAAGATCGTGTCCGGCTGTGCAAAGTAATTTCCACATACCACCGTAGAGAGCACAATACTTTATAAATCTAATCTGCTGACAACTTTTCATAGTGTGACATCACGCCACGGCCCGGTCATTATTCGAACCGTTTTCCGCAACCAGCGACCGCACATATTGCGAGGCGGTTTCCTTGGCACGTCTTGTCAAAGTAGAGATCATGTCCCCTTATCATGGGATTCTCATTGATACAGGTATGGGTAACCCAACCGTGCCATTAATCGTGGCACTTGGAAAATAAGTGATTTTAATAGGCAAGCGGGGAGGCGCATAATTTCTACCGCCTTTATAAAGAGATAAGGATCCCCCGTTTTCACCCATGCCTTCTTCCTCCTTTACTCATCCATTCTCGCACCCTCGAGCTCCAGCGCCCAAGTTCTCACCTTCTCCGTAAAGCCATTCACGACATGTCCAGAGCGGGAGGCAAGTGGATGGCCTCCTCCGTTATGGAGGAGGACATTACCAAGCTTCGGGAGGCCGGATACCTAGCCGCAAACATTGCGCACAGGCTTCCAGCGGAGGGGCAGATCACCCCCACTCCGGAATCTCAGGAAAGAGTACTGTTCCTCTCTCATTTCGTCCGCGGCTGGGATTTCCACTTCACCCATTTGTCCAGGGGCTCATGTTTTACTATGGGCTAGATTTTCATGATCTGGCCCCAAATTTCGTCCTCAACATCTCGGTGTTTATCGTCATGTGCGAGGCCTTCCTCCGCATCAAGCCCCACTTTGGCCTGTGGCTATAGATTTTCAACGTGAAACCGAAGATAGTGAGCGGCCATCAAGCGGAGTGCGGAGGTGCCATGGTGGGAAAGATGCCCAACATTACCTGGCTTGAAGGATCCTTCATGGAGACTGTGAAGGGGTGGCAATCGGGGTGGTTCTACATCACTAAGCCGCGCGACGCCAACTGGGCGGCGGCCCCGGAATTCCGATCCGGCATCCCCATGCGGCTCATCTCCTGGGAAAAGAAGGGCCTGGCTTAGGGCGTACCTACAGAGCTGGCCGGACTCTAGAACTGCATCAAAAATATGGTAGACAAGAAGATCAAGCTTGTCAACATGGTCCAAGTCATGCTCTTCCGCCGGATCCTCCCGTGTCAAAGATAGGCGTTCAATATGTGGGAGTTCGATCCGGCCGAACACCAGACGCTGCGAGAGCTCTTCGACATGATGCATAAAGACATTTGGAAGGCGCTGTTCAAAGCCGCCAAAGTACCTCCTCCCACTTCCGAGGACCGCGGACTCAGCGCAAAGCGCCCCGCCAATCCGGTAAGCTCTCTAAATATCACAAGATGTGCCTTTCCCAGTACATTTGCGGGAGGATTTTAAGCCATCATGCTGAAAAAACAGGACTATGTGGCGATGACGGAGTGGATCGACTATCCAGCTCCGCTGCCTGAAGATCCAGCAACCGCACTCCTGACAGAGATGCTGGTTCCGGCACCTTACAAGGTGCCGGAGAAGAAGGCCAAGAAGGCGGCCACGGGGACCATGAAAGGTCTCCGGCGCAGGGCCATAATAGACTCATCGTCCGAGGACACCGAGGAAGATCCCTCCCACGAAGACAGGGAGAAAAAGGAAGAAATCCTCCCTCCCCGCACCGGGGAGGAGAAGAAGAGAAAAGCTGCCCCACAGGGGGAGGCTAGGACGCCGAAGAAGGGAAAGACATCCCTTCTGGACTACTCCACCACGGCCGCCTACAGTGATGAGGAGTGGTTGCCCAGGGGCAAGCCCCTAGCGAGGTCGTAAGTATCCATACTCCATAGTATGTTTTAACGTGTCTTAGCTTCGTTGTTTGTTATAACGCCGAACACGCATATGCAGTCTAGCCGGGTCCCACCTTGAGGTATCCTCTTCGGATGGGTCCTTGAGTGAATCGGAGATGAATAGCTATTCACTCTCAACGGCCACCTCCCCATGACCCGCGGATGACACCGAGGTGTTGTCCCAAAGGATACTGGAACAGGGGGCGGCGGTTCTGGAGACGCCCCAAGGCGAAATCCCAGATGCCGGGCACATAGGGGGTAAGATCCCCATGGATTATGCTGACGGGAGCCGCAGCAAGTCTGACTCCCAGCCGGATACTGCGCCGGAACCTCCAAAGGTTCCGAATTCAAGTAGGCAGCCCCTCGCTAAGGAGGGCAAGCCGTCTGTGCCGATGACCTCTATCCAGCCGGAGGCATCGGATAATTTGTTGGAAGTTCTTCGCGGCGCTTCCATCGATGAAGAGCACCGTACTCTTATGAGTGCGGTGATTGAGAAGGTTCAATCCGCCAAAAGCGGATCGACCGAAGCCTGCGCCAGTCTTCTAACAGGCTTTGAGGTAAGTAATCAAAAGTGTAAGAAAATATCACCCGATAGACAGTAGCCCCTGATACTCTGTTTGGTGTTCGGAAACGGAGGGTCAATTTTTATCTGCAGGAGTCTAACAGTAAATGTCTATGTGAATAAGAAGGCGTTGCTGCTGGCCGCTGCCGCCCGTACTGCGGAGGTAGCCGGACTCAAGCAGGACCTGAGGCAGGTCGAAGAAGAGCTCAGCCTCACGAAGAGGCAGCTCGAAGAGAACAAAGGTAAGTGATACCCCGTCCGTGTGTCATATAAAGGAAAAAATTGGGGATGCTAACAGAAGCATCATGAATTTTAATAGGGGTCGCGACCGAAGTGGCGACCCTGAAGAAAGCGCTGTCCGAGGCCGAAGACAAGGCAGCCAAGGAGCGCACCGAGCGTGAAAAATAGGATGCTCGGGTAAGCGAGGTACAACAAGAGCTCCAGGACTTCGGCAAGAAATTCGAGTCCTTGGAGCATGACTTCAAGACGCAAGAGTCTGAGCTTGTGAAGGCCCTCTAGAGCATGAGAGACGCCAAGGCCGAAGCCCAAAAGGCTCTCCAGGAAATTCAGGTGGCCAAAAAGATAGCTGCGGGTAAGGCATTCATTACGCAAAGCAAGCATGTGGAGGAGACATTTCTTTTACTTACCCGAATTCGGAGCTCTCCAGGGGCATTCGCAGATCTGCCACACAACATATCAAATGCCACGGAGTTCTACCATGCCGAAGAGGTGAGCTCGACGGAGAAGTTTTTCTGGTCCTAGTATGTCGGGGCCGAACATCCAATGCCCTTGAGTGACCAACTGAAGCAATTGGTCGAAGCCCACAAGGCGGCCGAACTGGCCATGAAGGACTTCATAGTCCGGCTGTGGCCTGGCGAGCCCCTGCCCGAAAGCTACTTCGGCCTTATGAAGCGGATGGTAAATGCCTGTCTGTGGCTTGAAGTTATTAAGCAATTCGTCTGTATTGAGGGTGCCTGTCGGGCCTTTGCCCGCGCGAAGATGCATTGGGCCAAAATGGATGTAGAGAAGTTGGTGACGGAGAGTCCACCGGAGGGCAAGGCGCATCGCCACCCCGAGAAGTATTATGACGGTGTTATGAAAGGCGCCCACCTTGTGGCTAATGAATGTGCCAAGGATATAATTTTTGAGTGAATGTACTCAAGTCATTCTGTAATATGAAAACGAGTTTGTGTGTGCTATATAACGCTTTTGATTTAAAATATTACCTTCTGTGCAGCCGTTCATAAAATTTTGAAAGTAGGCCAGTCCTCGGCATCCGCCCCCATGTAACTAGTACTAGGGTGTTTATGGAAAACCCAAACACTCTTTATCCAAATTTTTGGTCCTTTAAGGAGGTGTTTAGCGCAGCGAACAAGGCAATCGGACTATGCGGCTTTATAACTCTCTCTTAGCCATAGAAGTCTATAATTTTAAATTTCGGGAAGCCCCTAGTATTCGGAAGGCCGAACTTGGGGCTCTATACACGCCTAAATCGGACAAGGCCGATTCCTCGCCTGAAGCGGAAAAAATCTTTAAGGATTTAAGACCTCTCGAACAGCGACCAGCTCTTGCCGCATCATGACAGTCAGTTTTCGGCTTTCTCTACTGAGGTGCTCGTCCGGAAGAACCGGGACACAATCGCAGTAGTTCTCCCTGTGCTACCTTAGCCAATATAACGGAACGTAAGGTACCAAAACAAGGGAGCCGGGCAAACCCAACTATTGACCCAAGACATGATTCGGAGCTGATGCATATAATGCTATAAGTTCGGGGTGCCGCACTGTCAAAAGTGTTCAGACTTTTCTTGCCATGTTATGGGGCACAATAAAGCCCCTGGCAAACTAAACGTACCAAAGTGTACGGGTGCAATATTAAATGAACAGTCAAGGGAAAATATGAAGAAAGTAATAATAAGCTGATGTTGTATATTGTTTCCCGTTGTCAAAGCGTATGTGTACAAGTAATGCGATAAGCAAAAATAGGACTATTTGACATGTCCTATCCAAGGGCAGGCTGCGTGTGGGTATGTAAAACATGTATAACGATCATTAACAGAGACCACCTGGGTATTCCCTTGTACGCAAAGCCTCTTGCCTCCTTGGTTTTCCTTCCCATGATGAGTCCGATGATCAGGTTCTCTGAAGGTGCTGCCCAAAAGTAGGGTCCTGAAAAGAAAGAAGATGATGAGGGTATGCGGGTCTCGTGACGGTTGAGCCACACTGTGGACCGCATCGCCGTCGTGCCTCCGCCTATGCTCATGGTGTTTCGAGTGCTTAACTGTGTGCGTGTGGCACAAATGCCGCCTAGATGGGACTAGGACGGAGGCCGAATTGCTAGTCGAGCTCTAGTCGTGCCGGACGATCCTGTTGCAGAGTACTCCGGACTCGCTTAACAGTGTCCGGGTTTTTTATCGCCGAGTTGACGATCTGCCAAAGAAGGCTGCTTTGTACTTCTGCTGCGAGGGCCGCAGTGTGCTCCTCCGTACGGAGAGAGCGGTCTGTGTCTCCATTGACTGTTATAACCCCGCAAGGTCCTGGCATCTTGAGCTTGAGGTATGCATAGTGTGGTACCGCATTGAATTAAGCAAATGCGGTTCGTCCAAGTAGTGCATGATAGCCACTACAGAAAGGGACGATATCAAAGATTAACTCCTCGCTTCGGAAGTTATCCGGAGATCCGAAGACCACTTCCAGTGTTATTGAGCCCGTACAACAGGCCTCTACACCTGGGATTTCACCTTTGAAGGTGGTTTTGGTGGGTTTGATCCTTGAGGGATCGATACCCATTTTGCGCATTGTGTCCTGATAAAGCAGGTTCAGGCTACTGCCACCGTCCATGAGGACTCGCGTGAGGTGGAATCCGTCAATGATATGGTCGAGGACCAATGCGGCTAAACCGCCATGACGGATACTGGTAGGATGGTCTCTGCGATCGAAAGTGATCGGGCAGGATGACCATGGGTTGAACTTTGGAGCAACTGGCTCCATCGCATAGATGTCCCTTAGTGCACGCTTTCATTCCCGCTTGGGGATGTGGGTGGCATAGATCATATTTACCGTTTTAACTTGGGGAGGAAATTTCTTCTGTCCCCCTGTGTTCGTCCGCCGGGGCTCCTCGTCGTCCTTGCTATGCAGCCCCTTGTCCTTGTTTTCGGCATTCAACTTGCCGGCCTGTTTAAACACCCATCATTCTGTGTTAGTGTGGTTGGCTGGTTTATCAGGGGTGTCGTGAATTTGACACGAGCGGTCAAGTATGCGGTCCAGACTGGACGATCACGGATTGTTTCTTTTAAACGCCTTTTTCCGCTAACTGGACTTAAAGCCGTTGAATCTGGCATTAACTGACGTGTCTTCGGTGTTGTCGCCATTGTTCCGACACTTGTGCCTGTTGCGCCGTGGCTTGCCGTTGCTGTCGCGGATATCTGAAGTGCCGGAGTTTCTTAGCGTCGTGCTACTGCGGCTAGCCAGCTATCCTCGCCCGCACAAAAGCGGGTCATGAGTGTCATGAGGGCTGCCATGGACTTTGGCTTTTCTTGGCCGAGGTGTCGGGCAAACCACTCGTCACGGATGTTATGCTTAAAGGCCACTAGGGCTTCGGCATCCGGACAGTCGATGATTTGGTTCTTTTTAGTTAGGAACCGAGTCCAGAATTTCCTGGCTGACTCTCCGGGCTGTTGGGTTATGTGACTTAAGTCATCATCGTCTGGTGGTCGCACGTAAGTGCCTTGGAAGTTGTCGAGGAATGCGTCCTCCAAGTTTTCCCAAGTGCCAATGGAGTTCGCCGGCAGGCTATTCAGCCAATGTCGAGCCGGTCCTTTGAGCTTAAGGGGAAGATACTTGATAGCATGTAGACCATCACCGTGGGCCATGTGAATGTGGAGAAGGAAATCTTCAATCCATACCGCGGGATCTGTTGTGCCATCATATGATTCGATGTTTACGGGTTTAAACCCTTCTGGGAACTCGTGATCCATTACTTCGTCAGTGAAGCAGAGGGGGTGTGCGGTGCCTCTATGCCGGGCTATGTCACGACGCAGTTCGAATAAGTCTGGTCTGTTGTGTTCGCCCGGCTGGACTTATTGTTAGTATATCGGGCATGACGGTCATCGTCACACGTTGTGGCGCACCCCCGCGATCCGTAGATCGATATTGGCTGTCCTGCTTTGTTTTCCAGTATGTCTCGCAGGTCCTGCGTATTGCCCCGGGCCGTAGTGTAGTGGCGCCGGGGTGCGGGCTGGTGTTCGGGCTGATACGCCGCTTTGTCTCGGCCATGAGGTGTCCGGTCAGCCTCGTCCTGCGCTGGTAGTGTAAGCTCTAGTGCCTTCTCCTCGAGTTGAGGTAGCAACTTGTGCTTTGGGTAACCTTTGGTTGGGCGCTCGAGTCCGTATTCCTCGGCTGCCAGGACCTTGGTCCATCTGTCTGTTAGCAGATCTTGATCAGCTTGGAGCTGCTGTTGCTTCTTCTTCAGGCTTCTTGCAGTGGCTATAAGCCGGCTCTTGAAGCGCTCCTGCTCGACGAGATCCTTAGGCACGATAAATTCATCTTCGCCGAGGCTCACCTCGTCTTCGGAGAGAGGCATATAATTGTCGTCCTCCAAGTATTTGTCCGTTGCCCATTCATCTGGGCTAGCTTGCCCGTCCCCCTGCTCGGCCTGCCCGAAGTTAGGTTGGTCGAGATTGTATTCGTCTTCGGCACCATCCGGATTGTTGTTGTCTCCTATGCCGGTATTGCTGTGGTGGGGCGTAGAGCGGCGCCGATGACGCCCATGCTTTGATTGCTTCCCTAAGGGGTTATCCTCTGTTGCCTCATCGCCATTATTTTCTTTGGGGGTATCCACCATATATATATATCATATGAAGAGGTGGCTATCCAGCACCCTATGGGCGGTGCACTACAAAAAATATACACTTCCATGATGATACCTGTTTGTCACAGTAGGTCGCGTTTTTTGTCATGCATGTACATCCATAACGATTTTATGACAGAATCAAGATAGTCATACATGTGCTGTCGTAGAAGTGTTCCATGACATTACCAAAATTATCATCACGGAAGTGTCCACTTCCATGACGATAAATCGCGCGTCACAGAAGTGCTTTCGTCAAGGGTGACCGACACGTGGCATCCACCGTAACGGAATGCCGTTAAGCTATCGGGTCGGGTTTTGGATCCGATAACCCGTTAATAGCCCGGACCAATGGGAAATTTCCACGTGTAAAATTCTTATTGGCCGGACGAAACACGTGTCAGCTTGTCAGTGGGTCAGATAGGTGTCTATGATATGTCGACACGTGCCACGACCCACCACTGGCCCATTTAGCTTACAAAGCCGACTCGTTTGACTTGGTCAAAAGTTAACAGGCTGGCCCATGAAAAGCCTGTTAACGGTCTCTTTGCAAATAGCCCATTTTACAGCCCGGTAACTCACGGCCTGTTAGGCCCTAATGGAAATCGGCCCAACAATGTCATGTGGGCCGTCGAATATAACACCAGCCCATTTCACTTTTGGCCCATGTATGGCCCATGATGTCTTTCGGCCCACATGAGGCCTTCGTATCTTTAGGCCCTTTAGAGGCCCACGGTGACTCTAGCCCATAATGAACAGTAATTTTCTTTGTACCCATTAACGGCCCGTGATTCACATGGGCCGTTTCCAGCCCGTGTTAGCTTTCAGCCTATTGACGACCCATACGTTCTTGGGCTCCTTTCCGGCCCTTGATTACTTACGGCCCATTACTGGCCTGTTCCCCTAATGGGCCAAATTCGGCCCATGGCAAGAGTCGGCCCGTTTATGGCCTGTTAACCCGTTGCGCCGTTTCCAGCCCGTGTTAGCTTTCAGCCTATTGACGACCCGTACGTTCTTGGGCTCCTTTCGGACCCTCGATTACTTCCGGCCCATTACTGGCCTATTCCCCTAATGGGCCAAATTCGGCCCATGGCATGAGTCGGCCCGTTTCTGGCCTGTTAACCCGTTGCGCTGTTTTCAGCCCGTCCTATATTCTGGCCCATTAACGACCCATTATGCCTGTGATAGAATTAAGCCTTTGCTGTCCTTCGGCCTGTTAACGACCCATTACCGTACTGGGCCGATACCAATTACGCCCGTTTATGGCCCATGTAGGCCCATTTATCAATAGCCCGTAGGAGACCCATGGATCCTACGGCCCGTATATGGCCCATGGTTGTTGCGGCCACTAACAAACCAGGGAAAAAGTAGACTAGGAAATAAATAAGGCCGAAACTAACGGTAGGCTATTAAGGCGATTGCACAGATTACATCCACTCGACATCAAAGATCGCCACCAGTGCAAATATGGGGAACACCCTACACTATACAAAAATGGCTTGCTGATTTCTTCAGCCGATGGCTGCATGTTAAGAACAAATTTTGTATCGCACCAAAACAAATTACAACTATATAACAAAAGGAAGGTTGGCATAAAACTTAACAGTCTAGCAGATAAATGCACCACCAGAAGTTCAGAAGCTCAGTTCATTTGACCTGACTGTTATGTTTTCATGCTGTATTGTCCGATGGAGCACCATAACCCTCACCTTCATTTCTCCTAGGCTCCTAAACAACATAGCAAATGTATGATAGTCTGGTTTCTAAACCATGCATATCTTGACAACATTGAACAATGTCTCTCCTTGTTTCACAAAGGGTCTCTGTTAGGGAATGGACTTGTGTCTGGAGCGCCAATACAACATGCTTTGAGCTTGCATATCTTGATCATGAGGCAGTTTGGACGAGATTGCCTTAACAACCAACCCAGTATTACGCAGGAACGTGCTTTTGGCACTGTTAGTGGACAGGTACTGACCCACTGCAGCAAGAGCTAACATTGCGGTTATAGTTGCCTCGCCACCTTCAGAAGGTGGCGGTTCCACCATTTTTTCCATAGCTCGCTGAAAAGTTGAGTTTTTACATTAGTAGTACCAGAACAGAATATATTAAGGAGGCAGCAAAACCAAACAAAATAGCTTTGGTCTATATACAGAACTTATTCTGGTGAACCCATGTAAAATATTAGTTGTATTTTATTGCAAAGTACATAATAAAACCAGGTTCCAAACATATGACCATGTACCATCGCTAATGTATTGTCTATTTCTTCACATTGTATTGAGGGCTAAGGATAAAGAGACGAAGTTTATAATACGGTAAGCATAGTATGACATCATTCATATCACAAAACAACTGAGAACAAACAAACATGCAATTGTAACATTATGTGGGCAAGTCCAGCACGGAACTAGATTACGGGTCAAGATCAAAGGAACATCACTCCTCTCTTTTAAACCTTGTAAGGTGCAATGATACGCTAAGACAATTGTGTATAAAATTGAAAAGAGTAATAGTCATTGGCTGCAAACCATGCAATTCAAGGCACAATTCAGAGTAAGTAGTAGTTAAAAGGCATGAGGATTAAGGACTTACAATAACGACTTTAACTGGTGTAGTCATGCCTTTCTTCTTGCTGGTGTGACAGTCCTTGCAGATTTCCACAACATTTGGTTCAGGTACTTTTTGGTCCTTGCGGGCTTTCCTCTGCATTTCGAACAAGTCAATATAGATATGATAATATGGTACAACGAAAAGAGTGAAATAGTAGCTAATTACAAGAGCCTCACAGTGTGCAATACAGCTACGAGATCCTATCGTCTGTTGGAATTTCACTTTCGTACGGTTGGCCTTGTTCTTTGAACAGTTCACCTACAAGAAGATAGATTTGTGTGGCACATGCGTAAATAGGACTTCAACATGTGATCTGATCACATATATACAATGTACCTGATACTTCGGATCAGACCAGTGTTTAACAAGGCCCCTCCAGTCTTCATCCGATATATTTTCCACTGGAGATGTTTGGGAAAGTTCACTGTTAGCCTTGCCTTCAAAGTGAGTTTTCCTCAAGTTATACCGATACTGTCGCAGAGCAGACTTGAAAACATGGGTGCAAGCTTGTCTGGTTGCATCATCTTAGCTATCCAACTTGAACCTCATCTGTTGAAAATTATGGGAGTCTCATTAGCAGCAACCTAGAAAGTATGGGACAGAGCAAGACGATATTACTAGTTTCCATACATAACCATACTTACAGATAAATGGTTGAGGAAGGTGTTGAACTGGGTTTCATCTTTGTCATTCCTGTACTGAATCCATGTTGGGAGGATACGTACATGACACCTAACAGCAACCGCTGCCTCTGATACTAACTTGGCTGACTCTATAGCATCACGTGGCCTTTTTAAACCTGCCTCAAAATGGATCTCCATTCTTCCTCCTCTAGATTTAGTTAACCTATCGAGCATTATCCCTGATGTTTGTTTCCTCTTGCGCCTAGGTGCTAGTCCAACAACGAACATAGGAAGTGTTAGTGTACATCAAACTGTGAGACTACATATAAAGAAGCATGCAACTGTAACTTGACTCCAGCAACAACCTTCTTGCTTTTGAAGCTCACAAGGTTCATCTAATATCGCCAACTCGTCTTGTGTCAAGAGTGCTTGGGAAGTAGTGTCAGGTGGCAAGGGAGCTTGGGAATGTGCTGCTAGCTCAGTTGACGCACGAGTAACTCGTGCAGCTGGTAGTACTGTGGAAGGTGTTGCAAGAACTAGGGCTGTCTCTGCTTGTTTGGTGGCAGCTGTTTGTTTCTGTCTGGCTTTTTTTGCAGCTCGTGTAGCATGGGATGCCCTGTTTGTAGATTTTTCTGCTGGACTTTGACCTTCTAATGCTTCTCATTCCCTGCCATTCTGTGTTTCTTCCTCTTTCTCTGTGCCATGTTAAGTCAAGCCGACAAGAAAAACGAATAACAATTTAGTTCTTCAGAACAAATTGATGCGTGATGCATACGAACTGAACTTTGATGTTAGACAACCACATGATAGGAGGATGTAATATGTACGAAAACAGGATGGAAGAGATAACCAGAACTATGATGCGTAAACTAAGCATAAGACATTTCACCAAATTAGAAGCAATGCAATGGAAGGTAGACACCATATGAAAGATGCTACAAATATCGCTCTGCCAAGTTAACAGTGTCTCATCATAAATGGCATTTAAACAAATGTGAAGCAGTACAAGAAATAAATCATATGCAAGATGTAAACAACATCACACTACCATGTTAGAGGTCTCTTGTCATTAGTGCCATTGCATATTCACAGCATTGCATATTCACAACTTATGATGTGTAAACTAAGGAGAAGGCATTTCAACAAATTAGAAGCAATGAAAGCTAGACACCATATGAAAGATGCAACAAATATCACTCTAGCAATTTAAACTATCTAGTCATAAGTGCCATTTCAACAAATTAGTAGTACAAGCTAGAAAAGAATGCGAGATGTAACCTATATCACACTCTGAAGTCAAACGTTTCTTATGATAAGTGATTGTTGCAGGTTACACAACAGTAGTAATTTGATGTAAGAACATGGTGTGATAGACATATATTGTATGTTCTAGAAACAGGAACACGTGTCTTATTCAAGTATAATGTGTAAAGTAAGCAGATGGAATTCAACAAAATTAGAAGCAATACAAGCTAGAAATCACACATAACATGCAACCACATATAACAATGCCAAGTTAGAGGGAGCACCGGTGACGGTGCACTAGGGGAGACGTGCTCATCATAAACACAACTTTGTAGAGTGTCTATGCATGTGTTGTCTTGGAAATCATCTTGGGGGTGTGGAGGACTAGAAATTGTAGAGGCCCTCCGTTCGGAAGGAGCACCTTTATCCGCTGTCTTCCTAACTTCCTTCCCCTTTATTGATTTTGAATTGTCAAGTAAAACCGACAAGAAAAAGCAATAAAATTCTCTCTTCAGAACTCATTCATGCATGATACTAACAATCACTACTTTGATGTCAGGCAAACACATGATACCAGGATGGAATATGTATGAAAAATAGGACGGCATGGCATGTTCACAACTGTTTGTGTAAACTAAGCAGAAACCATTCCAAGAAATAATAAGCAATGCAAGCTAGACACCACATGAAAGATGCAACCAATATGACTCTGCCAAGTTAAAAGCGTCCCATCATAAATGGAATTTCAACAAATTAGAAGCAGTGCATGCTATAAATCATATGAAAGATGCAACTAATATCGCACTGCATATACTAAAGGTGTCTCGTCATATTGATTGATGCGGGATACAAAAAAATAGTTTTATGTAAGGACATGCTTAATAGACAGATGTACTATGTACTAAATATAGGAAGGCGTGTCACATTAACAGGTATAATGTATAAGCTAAGCAGACTAGCACATGCAGTTTAACCAGATTGGAAGAATTACAATCTAGACACCATATGCAACATGCAACCACATATCACGCTGCCAAGTTAGAGCAAGCACCTGCGATGCTAGTGTAGGGGAAATGCGGTAATCAACTACAGAGCTACGTTCACTATCTTCATCTAGCCTTGCTGTTTCTTGAGAATCATGTTGGGAGGCTGACGCTGCATTCTTTAAATGAGGAGTAGTCCACTTGCCTGACTGGCTCATCATAAGTGACTGATGAGGGATACACAAGAACATTAATTTGATGTAAGAACATGGTTAATACACATATGTACTAGTATGTACCAAAAACAGAAAGGCATGTCATATTCAAAGGTATAATGTGTAAGCTAAGCAGATGCAATTTAACCAAATTGGAAGCAATACAAGCTAGCATCCGGCTAGAGTGGTGAGAATGATCATCTAGGACCTAAGAGCCTGGTGGGAGGTGGGCAGCTTCGCCACCATCGTGACTTTTTAGTTGGCTTCCAGGTGATGCCCGTCTTTGCTAGGCTTGTCACTGGCTCGGCCAGTGCCCTGACTAGCTATTTGTCTTCTGGTGCTCATGGGATGGTGGTTCATGTAAAAATATATTTCCTTATCTTAATAAAGACCGACTTCGGCCTTTCGAATGCAATCTAGACACCATATGGAACATGCAACCACATATGACACCGCGAAGTTAAAGCAAGCACCTGGGATGGTGTTCATTGCGAGCGAGGTCATCAACTCCAGGGCTACGTTTACCGTCTCCATCTGTTGACACTGCACCCTTTATAGCGCTGTAACGTGCCGTGCCTACCCGCGTAGCAAGCTGGAACAACTTCTCTCTTTTCTTTTCTGTTTCCCTCAAGGCAGACTCTGAAATACCCTTGCATAAAAACACAATAGTGAGAGTATGGGTGAAGTGTGTGCAGAACTAGTGCACTGTAAAAGTAGCAGATGGCAGGTGGCTGAAATATAAATGACAAGAGACATATGATAGCTCTACAACATTGCGTGGCAAACAAAATTAGATTCTACTCCGTATGATTTTGTAATATATGAGCACGAGAAATGCAGGTACTCCTCCAGCACACCACCACATGTGGTCATATCTAAGATAATAGTCGACTGAAAATAAATAGGTCAGTCAATTTTTTTAATGAACCATCCGATCTATAAGGAACGGGCAAATGGCCTTCGTCTACCTCCCGCCAGTCACTGTTGACGATCTTTCTCGAACCGCCAGCGACCACCGGCCCAGACCCCTACCTCCGCCACCCTGCCCTCCCCTTGACCTCACACCACCGCCGTGCTTGGCAGCGCCCCCAGGCCATCCCTTTAATCCCGGCTGACCTCCAGTCTCCAGATCAGGCGCCAGTAGATCTAGGCCGCACAAGCCCCTAAGATAAACACCAAGGCACTGCTTCCTCGGTGTAATAGGCGTACTAGCGCCTGTTACACTGGGGAATGCTTCCGTTAATTGGGAATCAACTGGCCAGAAATGGAAATTCAGGGGGCGACGGACCTCTAGCTAAGGTGAAATAGTATATGAGGAGAAACCTTGTGCATCCTGAGTTACTAGGAACATCTAGTATGAAGAAGAAGCGGTCAACTAGTGTCTTCTGTGGGATGAATACTGTGCAAGTAGACACGTAAGATTTGCACGAATAAGGGAAGAGGAGTACCCGTATCGGTTGCCAGTGTGGTGTCGATATGTCGCGGCGATCTTCTTGTTTTTCCCGGGGGAACCAATGTTTTGGAGAGCCGTGGTTCCTTGGACAAACCCATGGCCATATTGTTGACTATGTTGCCATGGCCGTATATCAGCGGAGGGGAAGCAGATCCAAGGCGGTGAAGGACGGCGTAGCAGGAACAACTCCGGTGCGGTGGACGGTGGCAAAGTTGGAGCGGCAGCGGTGAGGCGCAGGACATCGTGGTTGAACTGGCTCGGGTACGGACTGCTCAGCCTCGGCTTCAACTACTAGCCATGGAGGGTGTTGCGGTTGAGGTTGTGGTGGACGCCGACATCGGGGTATCGGCTCTGGCGTGATGGAGGAGGGCAGCGGTTGATGGGTGGGATGGGGTGGAGGACAGAGGACGCCGGGGTTTTGCAGCTGGTGGAGAGGTAGTTTTGGCGCCCACGGAGTACGAATGGGGAATCGGACAGGTGGGTAGGTGTGACGCCCCAAGACCGGAGCTTCAGATGCCTTCCAGGGTTTTCGAGATTCGTTGTGTGATTTGTTTTTGCTTGTTGCATTCTTCATTGCATCATGTGGATGGCATCATGTCATTATGTCTTTAATCTTTCCAACTCAACTAAATAAACCGTATGGATCTTCGATCCATTTAAATTGAGGAAACTCACATGGTGGGTTCTCTTTAAAACATACCCTCCCGATATTTAGGGTGATATTATATAATATTCCATTGTTTTGGAATCACTCATGAACCCACTTGCATATTAAATCCCCTGGCCTTTTCTTCTTCAAGTTTTGACTCTCTAACCTTGCCAATAATTCTTTCTCCATTTATCAGGCTCCTCCAAAATTCTCAACATTTTGGATACTCCTAAAAAACCTCGTCCTAGTTCAAACCCATTTGAATTAAATTCAAATGAGTTTGAATTCTTATCGTTCGATCTTGGCCATTTCTATTTCCTTGGAACCAGCGCATTTTTGCAAGTCCGGGAAAATTACCCCCGTGCGCAAATTCTTTCCTTAACCCTCTCTTTCTTTTTCTTCTCTCTAATTTGTTTTCTGCTAAAGGAAATAAGAATAAGAGAGAGGGAGAAGAGAGCCCAGCAACCCAGCAGGCCATCTAGGCCCACCTAACCCTCCTAACCCTAGCCGCTAGAGAGCCCGATCCCCATCTCTCGATCCCTCCTCCTCGTTCCCTTCCGCCGCCTCCTGCCTCGACTCCTCTCGATCCCATCTCCTTCCTCTCACTCGTCTCCCTCTCCTCTGCTCCGCCACCCATCCACCAGTGTCCAAACCCCCTCGACCTCGCCGCCGGCAGCAGCAGCAACTGCTGCACCCTCTCACCGATGCCGTGCCCGGATCTTCCCCGGCAATCCTCCTGCTTCGCCGGCCTGGTCCGCCTCGTCGCCGTCCTCCTAGCGCCGCCTCGAGCTCGTCATCGCCTTGCTTCGCCTCCTGGCATGTAACAACAGCGTCCACTTCGTCCCACGTTGGCCTTCGACCCATGCTCGATGCCAAGACCGCCGCTGCCTCCGTCGTCCCCTGGCCAAGCTGCTGCCATGTTCCGGCGCCGCCCTCTGCCTTCTCCTCGTTGCCTTGCAGTCGCCCACCTCCTGCAGGAGCCAGGGCCGCCGCCTCCTTTGGTTCGTCAAGATGCGTTCAACTTCGTGCCGGGCCCCGATCTGGTTCGGATCTCCTCTGCTCCTCGCCTGCGTCGCTGCCTTCCCTCACGCTGCTGCTCCTCTGCTTCGTCCTCTGTCGCCTGCAGCACGCGTGACCGAGCTGGCCCTGCCTTGTTCGACCACCGGAACCGCGCCAAGTCGTTGCCTCTTTGCATCTGCGCTGTGTTGCCGTGGACGCATGCAACCCTGAAATCAATCCCAAGCGTCAAGTATCAGGACACTACAGAAACCTGAATCGCCAAGACCGGACCCGTCAAGTACCCCTTCGGATTCGTTAAGACCCTCATGTACGACTACACCCGGTGATGCGTCAAGTACCTCTACCGTCGACCCCGTGGGCATCAAGTTCCTCTATGAAACATGTACCACTACGCCCAAGTTCCACTGCAAGATGTACCACTACCGTCGCCGAAGACCGTCAAGTGTACAACTACCGCCGCCGTTGATTCGACAAGACAACGTGTACCACTACTTCCACGACGTCCGTGAACCACTACTTCCACTACCGTCACGAGAACGACTACTTCCTCTACATCATACCGAACTCGATCCGCCCCGAAAACGCATGCTTCAAAGGTATAACCACCGAGATGACCGATCGTGATCAAATGCATGTGTTGTATGAGATGCTCATGTTGCACCGTGTACGAATTGTCATTGCAAGTTCCTCCTCGTTTGCCATGCCGTCGACCCGTGGGAACCCGGTAATCCGGGATCACCCCACCATCTTGCATGACTCACTCACGTCACACTTCCTTTTGCACCGGTACCTCCATGAGTTACCGGGACCGGAATGTTGCCGTGGCACCATTTCCGTTTCACCGCCGTGGCACCTTTTTCCTTCCGCCATGGCGACAAATGCCTCGTATCATGCTCATGTTAATGTTTTCATAAAATTGCATAAACTTGCATATGTCATCCGCATCATGATAACAACATTTAAAATGTTTAAAATTGTGTTTGCATTAAATTGCTAAATGACATATGGGGATTTTCTAGAATTGTTATTTGTTATTTCCGACCTCTTTTAAACTTGCCCAAATAGTTAGTTTAATTATGCTTCACCTCTTGCCATGTGTAACAACATTTAATATTGTTGTGTACCTAAACGAGAGTGAACTAAATAACTCGATGTGGTGTTTCGTCAATATGCAACTCGTTGCATATTGAGCTCCACTTAAATTGTAGTGTTGTTTGCTTTACCTTGCCATACCATGCCTCTTTAAACCGGACATGCATCATACTTGATTATGCATCATGCCATGATTATGCTTGTGTGTTTACCATGTTGTTTGCTTCTTTCCGGTTTGCTTCTCTTGGTAGCTTCGGTTTCGTTCCGGAGTTGTGAGGATTCGTTCGACTACGTTCGTTTGTCTTCTTCATGGACTCGTTCTTCTTCCTTGCGGGATTTTAGGCAAGATGACCGTTACCCTCAATATCACTTCTATCTTTGCTTGCTAGTTGCTTCGTTCTATTGCTATGCTGCGCTACCTGTCACTTGTTCATCAAGCCTCCCAAATTGCCATGTCAGCCTCTAACCTTTTCACCCTTCCTAGCAAACCGTTGTTTGGCTATATTACCACTTTGGCTCAGCCCCTCTTATAGCGTTGTTAGTTGCATGTGAAGTTGAAGATTGCTCCATGATGGACAGGATTATTTTTGGATATCACAATATCTCTTATTTAATTAATGCATCTATATACTTGGTAAAGGGTGGAAGACTCGGCCTTATGCCTGGTGTTTTGTTCCACTCTTGCCGCCCAAGTTTCCGTCATACCGGTGTTATGTTCCTTGATTTTGCGTTCCTTACACGGTTGGGTGATTTATGGGACCCCCTTGACAGTTCGCTTTGAATAAAACTCCTCCAGCAAGGCCCAACCTTGGTTTTAACATTTGCCACCTAAGCCTTTTTCCCTTGGGTTCTGCAGACTCAAGGGTCATCTTTATTTTAACCCCCCCGGGCCAGTGCTCCTTCGAGTGTTGGTTCGAACTGAGTAGACTGCGGGGCCACCTCGGGGAAACTCGAAATCTGGTTTTACTCGTAGCTAGTCTCATCCGGTGTTGCCCTGAGAACGAGATATGTGCAGCTCCTATCGGGATTTGTCGGCACAGCGGGTGGTCTTGCTGGTCTTGTTTTACCATTGTCGAAATGTCTTGTAATCGGGATTCCGAGTCTGATCGGGTCTTCCTGGGAGAAGGAATATCCTTCATTGATCGCGAGGGCTTATCATGGGCTAAGTTGGGACACCCCTGCAGGGTATAAACTTTCGAAAGCCGTGCCCGCGGTTATGGGCAGATGGGAATTTGTTATTGTCCGGTTGTAGATAACTCGACACCAGATCCGAATTAAAATGCATCAATCGCGTTTGTAGCCGTGATGGTCTCTTTTCGGCGGAGTCCGGGAAGTGAACACGGTTTTGGGTTATGTTTGACGTAAGTAGGAGTTCAGGATCACTTCTTGATCATTACTAGTTGACAATTGTTCCTTTGCTCTCTTCTCGCTCTTATTTGCGTATGTTAGCCACCATATTTGCTTAGTCGCTGCTGCAACCTCACCACTTTACCCCATTCCTTTCCCATTAAGCTTTGCTAGTCTTGATACCCATGGTAATGGGATTGCTGAGTCCTCGTGGCTCACAGATTACTACAACAACAGTTGCAGGTACAGGTTATGCGATGATCTTGACGCGAGAGTGATGTTACTTGTTTTGGAGTTCTTCTTCTGCTTCTTCTTCGATCAGGGGATAGGTTCCAGGTCGGCAGCCTGGGCTAGCAGGGTGGATGTCGTTTGAGTTTTTGTCTGTGTTTCATCCGTAGTCGGATGGTGATCTAATGTATTGTGATGTTGTATTCGTGTGGCATTCTATGCCTCTTGTATGTATCCCCATCTATTATGTAATGTTGATGTAATGATATCCACCTTGCAAAAGCATTTCAATATGCGGTTCTATCCTTGGTGGGACCTTCTAGTCTCTTTAGGATAATATCGCATATTGGGCGTGATAAGTTGGTAATCAGAGCCATCCCCTACTTAGGAGCCCCCTGCTTGATCGAATCGTTGGCGTTGTTGAGTCTAGAACAAAAATGTTTTGAGTCTTAGGATTATATATATCGGAGAGTAGGATTCTTTTTACTCCTTAGTCCCTTCGTCGCTCTGGTGAGGTCTCCTGACGTAGATGTTTTGACTTTCCTCTCCTCAAATTTCACTATTTTTTTAGGATCACGCGGGTATCTTGGGATCGTTCCGATATTCTTATGACGAGAACATTGTTCTTGGTGCCTCCTGACATTTAGGGGTTGTGGCAGTGTCCCGGGGAGTTGAGCTCCGAGGTGTTGTCGTCATAATTTTATCGTTGCAGTTCTAGAATACCTGAGTTTTGCCGACATCAAAAATCTCTTTTATGCAGTTGTTGGTGAGATAACCTCGACGCCACCCAGTACTGGGGCGGGAGTTCGGGAGTATTGCCATAACTCGTATAACGGATGCTTTTTGAAGGTTGAGGTACACGGTTTCCGAAGGTTTCTTGGTTATGTGTTGACGGATGGATACAACTTGGATGTAGGTATTGTTAGTTTGGGTGAGATATATTGCTTCCCCTGTATCCCCAACACCAGATTGCATAACTAGAAAGTTTCGGGAGTTTATAGGTGGGAATTCAAGTAGCTCCTAGAATATCTTTCCGACAAATGCCTGATATGGGATTGGGTAAATCTCTATCATATGTATTTGTTCCGGCTTATTCTGCAAGCCAAATCCTTTGTTTTGTTTTATTTGTGGTATTCGAGTTGCTTCAAAGTCAAGTGTTGATTCCATACCTTTCAAGCGGTGTTCTCATATTTCTATGGGAGCACTAATCCTTCTTGATCACCGAGGTTGTCATGTCAACTCTTTTCCAACCGGTGTGCTTCTCTTCAAGTGGATCAGATCATTTTCAACATCCGCAAGATCAATTCTAAGTTTTGTTCAACGGTATTCATTCCATCTGCCCCAAGTTGCCTTTGTTTTCCCGCCCTCCCACCCTTTTTCTTCAAGGACTCAGATTTCTTAATCATGTATCCTTTTATTCATGTGAAGTCTCTTCACTCTTTTCAATCAATATTCTTATCCGGTGATTCTCAAGAAGATACTAAGGGAGCTTCAAGTTTATTATTCTTCGTCTCTTTTCTTCTCCGGTGGATTAATTTCAAGCTTCAGTGTTGATCATATCTCTTCCTTTTGTTTCACATATCTTCCCATGTGAATTTCTTATCCAAGGCTCTCTTATTTATTTACCTCTCTCAGTTTATACCCGGAGTGTTGAAGATATCTCAGAAGAATCATGTTTCCATTCTTAATCCGCTCGAGTTACTTCAAGGTTTTTCTCTTATTCAAGCTATTTAATTCTACCGGTGCAATCTCTATTTCAAGCAATCATTTCAACGGTGTTTATTTTGAGTGGGACCTAACCCACATGTCTTTTCCTAGGATCTTACCTGACTCTTCTAATTATCAGGAGCGATTCTCAAATTCATTTCCAAGTTTGACGTAAGAATGAATTTTCACCAGTCAGATGTCTTCTTCAAGATCGCTTTCAAATTCTTTTGATCGTTGGTTCAAACTTTCCATTCTTCATTCCGGAGTGCCTCAACAATTTTGGTGGTTCTCATCATCATTCTCAACATTTAAAGACTGACGAAGAAGGATTTTTCTTAAATCTTGCTCCATTCTCTTCAAGATTCATGGTTCTAGCGTGATGCCATCCTCTCATAATTGCTTTCGATTGTGAGAATTCTTTTCACCCATCCGGAGCATTTCATGAGTTGTTTCTATTTCTTTCCTCCGAAGGCCATCATGTCATAATTCTTCATTCTCAGCGTGTAGCTATCGTTCTCCAAATCTTATTGGTGCATCATTCAAATACCCTCTAATCAGTTCATGATCTCTTCGTTCTCATGTATCTAAATCCCCTCAAGTATCTTCATTTGTTTTCCAATTCTTCCCGGTGAATTGTGGCTTTGCTATGTTCATTTTCAATTCTTTCGGTGGTTCGTTCAAGATTTCTCTTCCTTCGTTATCGTATCAATTCATTCGTTCTTTTGTTGTTTCAATCCTACCGGTGGTTGTTGAAGACCTTCTCAGGTTTATGATATATCTCTCTTAATCCTTTATACGCGAATAAGCAGTATGCAAATCCAATGCTTCTCACCAATCTAAATTGGTGAAGAATACACATAACATAATTCTTATTCTTGTTTCATCCAAGTGATTAATCCCTTCCTTCGGAGTTTGTTCATGAGGAATAAATTCTCGGTTCTAAGATGTTCATCTTTTCTTTCTGGAGTTCCAAGTTCTCTCGGTTATATCATCATGAAGCTCCTTCTAAATCATCGCAAAGCTTCACCTTGTGTTTTCAACTTCTCTTTCTTTCTATCATCCTTTTATTACCGGAGTTCTTCATGGAGGCTCTACATGGTGGTTCGCTAAAGATTTCACTCATTCTCGAAGTGTTCTTCAAGATCTTTTGGAGGTGCTCAAGTATTCTTCATCTTGCATTCCAAAGTGCAATTCCTTCTACCCTATCTTTTGAGATGGTGTTATATCATTCTTGACAATTTTCATTCATGTTTTGCGATTCACATGTTGTCAAGAATGAGGTATTTTAAATCCATTAATCTCTTCGTTGGAGTTATCTTGTGTCATATTTCACCTAAAGCCTTCCCTAAGGAATGTTGCTATTGTGGTGATTATCAATGGTCCAAGTTATCTCTCTATCATCTTGCTGGAAGAAGTTTTTTTCATCTCGTCGGTGTTATCAATTATATTATTTGTTTTCATAGTGGCAGAATTTCGCCTCAATTTTGAGAAGTTTTCCATATGCCCACTACAAGCTTATTCGTTACGTTGTTGGTTTTCCAACAACTTCGTTGTAACCTTCTTGGAAGGGTGCTTTCCAATCTCATTTGTGGCAGAAGTTGGCATTTTCTTCTTCATTCTGTTATTCCAATGACCTATCTTCTATTCATTCTTGAAGGCTTTGTGAGGTTGCTCTCGTTGACCCATCATCTCGTTTTGTCAATATCATGTTCTTTTCCTTACTTATCCGTTTAACCGGAGTGTTGTGTTCTCATTCAAGTTCTTTCATCTTATCAAGTTTTTCCTCTCTTTTCAACCCGAGTGCTGTTTGAAATCCTTCTTACCCCTTGTGCCATTCTTTCAATAGTTCCGGAGGCAGTGTGTTGTTGATTTCATCAAGTATCATCCCATCTTCTCAAGTTCATGTTCAATTCCTTCCATTTTCAGTCGGAGTGCTACCAAAATTATATCATTCTTATTCATTCTTATCTCGTTTCAACCAGAGTGGTTTCAATTCCTTCTTGTTCATTGTGCTCGTCTTTCACAGCTTTGCAACCTCCAACGTTAACATGGTGTTCCTTGTTTCTCTTTTCTACTGCAATGCTCTCAATTGTGTTCAACTCCCTTGTGTTCTTTCTTTCAACTTTTCAACCTCTCAAGGTTCATTGGTTTCACTCGTTTGTCAAAGAAGCAACTTTGTCTTACCTCTTTCTCTTCCGTTCCTCTCCGGTGCCATCCTAGATCTCGGGACGAGATCCTCTTGTAGTGGTGGAGTGTTGTGACGCCCCAAGACCGGAGCTTCAGATGCCTTCCAGGGTTTCCGAGATTCGTTGTGTGATTTGTTTTTGCTTGTTGCATTCTTCATTGCATCATGTGCATGGCATCATGTCATTATGTCTTTAATCTTTCCAACTCAACTAAATAAACCGTATGGATCTTCGATCCATTTAAATTGAGGAAACTCACATGGTGGGTTCTCTTTAAAACATACCCTCCCGGTATTTAGGGAGATATTATATAATATTCCATTGTTTTGGAATCACCCATGAACCCACTTGCATATTAAATCCCTTGGCCTTTTCTTCTTCAAGTTTTGACTCTCTAACCTTGCCAATATTTCTTTCTCCATTTATCAGGCTCCTCCAAAATTCTCAACATTTTGGATACTCCTAAAAAACCTCGTCCTAGTTCAAACCCATTTGAATTAAATTCAAATGAGTTTGAATTCTTATCGTTCGATCTTGGCCATTTCTATTTCCTTGGAACCAGCGCATTTTTGCGAGTCCGAGAAAATTACCCCCGTGCGCAAATTCTTTCCTTAACCCTCTCTTTCTTTTTCTTCTCTCTAATTTGTTTTCTGCTAAAGGAAATAAGAATAAGAGAGAGGGAGAAGAGAGCCCAGCAACCCAGCATGCCATCTAGGCCCACCTAACCCTCCTAACCCTAGCCTCCAGAGAGCCCGATACCCATCTCTCGATCCCTCCTCCTCGTTCCCTTCCGCCGCCTCCTGCCTCGACTCCTCTCGATCCCATCTCCTTCCTCTCGCTCATCTCCCTCTCCTCTGCTCTGCCACCCATCCACCAGTGTCCAAACCCCCTCTACCTCGCCGTCGGCAGCAGCAACAACAGTTGCACCCTCTCACCGATGTCGCGCCCGGATCTTCCCCGGCAATCCTCCTGGTCCACCGGCCTGGTCCGCCTCATCGCCGTCCTCCTAGCGCCGCCTCGAGCTCGTCATCGCCTTGCTTCGCCTCCTGGCATGTAACAACAGCGTCCACTTCATCCCTTGTTGGCCTTCGACCCATGCTCGACGCCAAGACCGCCGCTGCCTTCGTCGTCCCCTGGCCAAGCTGCTGCCATGTTCCGGTGCCGCCCTCTGCCTTCTCCTCGTCGCCTTGCAGTCGCCCACCTCCTGCAGGAGCCAGGGCCGCCGCCTCCTTTGGTTCGTCAAGATGCATTCAACTTCGCGCCGGGCCCCGATCTGGTTCGGATCTCCTCTGCTCCTCGCCTGCGTCGCTGCCTTCCCTCGCGCTGCTGTTCCTCTGCTTCGTCCTCTGCAGCCCGCAGCGCGCGTGACTGAGCTGCCCCTGCCTTGTTCGACCACCGGAACTGTGCCAAGTCGTTGCCTCTTTGCATCTGTGCTGTGTTGCCGTGGACGCATGCAACCCTGAAATCAATCCCAAGCGTCAAGTATCAGGACACTACAGAAACCTGAATCGCCAAGACCGGACCCGTCAAGTACCCCTTCAGATTCGTCAAGACCCTCATGTACGACTACACCCGGTGATGCGTCAAGTACCTCTACCGTCGAACCCGTGGGCGTCAAGTTCCTCTATGAAACATGTACCACTACGCCCAAGTTCCACTGCAAGATGTACCACTACCGTCGCCGAAGACCGTCAAGTGTACAACTACCGCCGCCATTGATTCGACAAGACAACATGTACCACTACTTCCACGATGTCCGTGAACCACTACTTCCACTATCGTCACGAGAACGACTACTTCCTCTACATCGTACCGAACTCGATCTACCCCGAAAATGCATGCTTCAAAGGTATAACCACCGAGATGACCGATCGTGATCAAATGCATGTGTTGTATGAGATGCTCATGTTGCACCGTATCCGAATTGTCATTGCAAGTTCCTCCTCGTTTGCCATGCCGTCGACCCGTGGGAACCCGGTAATCCGGGATCACCCCACCATCTTGCATGACTCACTCACGTCACACTTCCTTTTGCACCGGTACCTCCATGAGTTACCGGGACCGGAATGTTGTCGTGGCACCATTTCCGTTTCACCGCCGTGGCACCTTTTTCCTTCTGCCATGGCGACAAATGCCTCGTATCATGCTCATGTTAATGTTTTCATAAAATTGCATAAACTTGCATATGTCATCCGCATCATGATAACAACATTTAAAATGTATAAAATTGTGTTTGCATTAAATTGCTAAATGACATATGGGGATTTCCCGGAATTGTTATTTGTTATTTCTGGCCTCTTTTAAACTTGCCTAAATAGTTAGTTTAATTATGCTTCACCTCTTGCCATGTGTAACAACATTTAATATTGTTGTGTACCTAAACGAGAGTGAACTAAATAACTCGATGTGGTGTTTCGTCAATATGCAATTCGTTGCATATTGAGCTCCACTTAAATTATAGTGTTGTTTGCTTCACCTTGCCATACCATGCCTCTTTAAACCGGACATGCATCATACTTGATTGTGCATCATGCCATGATTATGCTTGTGTGTTTACCATGTTGTTTGCTTCCTTCCGGTTTGCTTCTCTTGGTAGCTTTGGTTTCGTTCCGGAGTTGTGAGGATTCGTTCGACTATGTTCATTTGTCTTCTTCATGGACTCGTTCTTCTTCCTTGCGGGATTTTAGGCAAGATGACCATTACCCTCGATATCACTTCTATCTTTGCTTGCTAGTTGCTTCGTTCTATTGCTATGCTGCGCTACCTGTCACTTGTTCATCAACCCTCCCAAATTGCCATGTCAGCCTCTAACCTTTTCACCCTTCCTAGCAAACCGTTGTTTGGCTATGTTACCGCTTTGGCTCAGCCCCTCTTATAGCGTTGTTAGTTGCAGGTGAAGTTGAAGATTGCTCCATGATGGACAGGATTATTTTGGGATATCACAATATCTCTTATTTAATTAATGCATCTATATACTTGGTAAAGGGTGGAAGACTCGGCCTTATGCCTGGTGTTTTGCTCCACTCTTGCCGCCCTAGTTTCCGTCATACCGGTGTTATGTTCCTTGATTTTGCGTTCCTTACACGGTTGGGTGATTTATGGGACCCCCTTGACAGTTTGCTTTGAATAAAACTCCTCCAGCAAGGCCCAACCTTGGTTTTAACATTTGCCACCTAAGCCTTTTTCCCTTGGGTTCTGCAGACTCAAGGGTCATCTTTATTTTAACCCCCCCGGGCCAGTGCTCCTTCGAGTGTTGGTTCGTACTGAGTAGATTGCGGGGCCACCTCGGGGAAACTCGAAGTCTGGTTTTACTTGTAGCTAGTCTCATCCGGTGTTGCCCTGAGAACGAGATATGTGCAGCTCCTATCAGGATTTGTCGGCACAGCAGGTGGTCTTGCTGGTCTTGTTTTACCATTGTCGAAATGTCTTGTAATCGGGATTCCGAGTCTGATCGGGTCTTCCTGGGAGAAGGAATATCCTTCGTTGATCGCGCGGGCTTATCATGGGCTAAGTTGGGACACCCCTGCAGGGTATAAACTTTTGAAAGCCGTGCCCGCGGTTATGGGCAGATGGGAATTTGTTAATGTCCGGTTGTAGATAACTTGACACCAGATCCGAATTAAAATGCATCAACCGCGTGTGTAGCCGTGATGGTCTCTTTTCGGCGGAGTCCGGGAAGTGAACACAGTTTTGGGTTATGTTTGACGTAAGTAGGAGTTCAGGATCACTTCTTGATCATTACTAGTTGACGACCATTCCTTTGCTCTCTTCTCGCTCTTATTTGCGTATGTTAGCCACCATATTTGCTTAGTCGCTGCTGCAACCTCACCACTTTACCCCATTCCTTTCCCATTAAGCTTTGCTAGTCTTGATACCCATGGTAATGGGATTGCTGAGTCCTCATGGCTCACAGATTACTACAACAACAGTTGCAGGTACAGGTTATGCGATGATCTTGACGCGAGAGCGATGTTACTTGTTTTGGAGTTCTTCTGCTTCTTCTTCGATCAGGGGATAGGTTCCAGGTCGGCAGCCTGGGTTAGCAGGGTGGATGTCATTTGAGTTTCTGTTTGTGTTTCATCCGTAGTCAGATGGTGATCTTATGTATTGTGATGTTGTACTCGTGTGGCATTCTATGCCTCTTGTATGTATCCCCATCTATTATATAATGTTGATGTAATGATATCCACCTTGCAAAAGCGTTTCAATATGCGGTTCTATCCTTTGTGGAACCTTCGAGTCTCTTTAGGATAGTATCGCATATTGGGCGTGACAGCGGGGGGGGGGGGGACTGGGGGAGAACCATGTTTCGGTCTGGGACGTGCTTGTTTTTGGCTTTTTTGAACAGGAGATGGGACGTGCTTGTTTGAAATTTGGGGAAAGTACAAACTTTGCCCCCCTCTTAAATTTCGGACCTAGTGCGGGTCGGGGGGTAGGATGGTAATCCCAGGTGTCCCAAATAGTGGGCGGGAGCGATTTCGGCCGCGCGCATGTGTGCTTAGGCGGCTATTGTGCATGAATGTTTTTCGGAGGCGATTGCGTGGCGTCTAGATGAAGCTACAAACCTACCCCGGTTTAGACCTTTGGACGTCGGGCCGGTAGGTTTCACGAGTCAGAGTTATTAGAAAAGTAATTTCCTTGTACTACCAAACATTGGTCTCACGCGGTTTCGGGCGAGTAGAGGCTCTTTTGGCACTTCGTTCGAAATTTTGAAACACAAGCATTCACGTTTAGAGTACTCTTGAACTATGAGGATTGACCTAAATAGACAACGTTATATTTGACCTTGTATGTTTGAAAACCTCATTAAATTATCCGCTTCTTTTTGAAATTTTGACACTTGAAAATCCTATAACTACGATTATTTTGGAATGGAGGAGCTAAATTTGAATCGATTTTGTACACGACTACATATGCTATTATGTACAAAATCGGAGCAAAGATTGGTGCCCCCATAAATTAGGTATGATTTACAAATGCCATGATATCAAATTCAAATAATTGAATGGACTTCATGTTGAATTCGATTTTTTAAACCACCTTAAGTTGAATTCAAATGTATGCTAGTTCATAGGTAGCTATTTATAATGTTCATTGTGTAACTTTCATATGTATAATGTGCTTTACACACACAACATGAACTATACTCACATTTATATTCGATTGCTAAAGCGATGCATTGTCTGGAGTTCAAAATACTAACTATGTGGATCAATTGTGTCGAATAATAATATAAACATGCTCAAATTTGATAGAATCTAGATGTCTGATGGATCAATGACCGCTCCTTACGTGAATTGCAAATATCATGATCCCTTCCTAATATCTGCAAACAATTTATATCTTTAATCAATGTGTACAACAGTCTTTTACGTGTAGTTTCACTCTCCATCGGTGGTCTCTCACACATGCTCACACACTCTCTCTCGAGGTGTCTTTCTCGCACACATGCTCTAGATATAACCCTCCCTCCCTCTCGTAACCATTTACAACTATTTTCAACAACCTTTATCACAAGCACTCTTCCTATCGCAAGCATACACACGCACAATCCCCATCGACCCTTTCTATATACATGGACCTGCCTATGTGTCTCATGTACGCACATTATCTTTAGGCCTGTCTCTCACGCATTGTCTCACACCTCTCTTCCTAATCGACGAGTATGATTCTAGCAGAGCATTCTGTAGGATGCCCCTTAAAGTTAGGTTGGATGAATAGTAATATAAGAGATAAAGGGGTTACCTTAGTACGAGAACCTAGGGTTACAAATCCTAGCCGGCTTTGTCAGTGGACACAGAGTCCTTCACAATTCTGCTATCTTTGTCTTGTACGACCTGTCATCCATGGGTCTTCCTAAATGCGTCACGGGCCGACCAATGTGGCGCAGGACGGAACCGAACGAAGGGCCTCACCTCGACCCACCGGACCTCACGCGGTGACACACCCTCTGCCCCCATGTCTCATTATCTTCTCACACCCACACATACCAACACAAACACCACACACACAAAACATTTCTCCTGGTGCCTCTATCCCCTCCTCCCTTGCATATACACACTCAAGGGAAGGGAATCTCTCGTCGTGACGTGATATTCGTCTCTCTCTCTGTAGACCACTCTCATTTCTCGTGCTATCTCTCCCCCCCCCCCCGCCGGCCCCTCTATCCATGCCTCTCTCGAATACGTAATACACACACATACCTCTCTAGGCCCCGCCAAATGCATCGACTACACATTCACACATGTTACATCACGTACCCCATTGATCTAAAAAGGCCCTTCTTCACGTTTATTTCGCATACAACATTCCTTTTGAATAAAGTGTGGCAAAAAAATTATTTTAGAGTTTCTACGTATATACAACATTACAGAGTCATATGGAGGAGTACGAACGCTAATTTGCATTGCATGGTGCCCACAATGATATTTATTCCGCACTGTGAATTTGTATATTTTTATACTATATACAAAGTTAGTCATAATAAAGAGAAACGAAGAGCATATCTCTCTCCATCGCATACCCCCCTGTACGCCCCTTTCACGTATGCACACAAACTATTTCCAGGTCCTCTAAATGTAACCCCCCTGCACATTCACGCATGTTTGATCTTTCTCTCGCGATATATACAATGACGATCATTACGGTCACCATTTACGTTTAGTGGTTATTATACAGTCACGGGCTCACTGTACAACTCTGTATTTGCTCAAGACATGACCAGTTGACCAGTTAAACGCTCCACGTGGCACCTCTAGTGTTGCATCACATTATCTCACTACCATGGTGCCTACCTGTCGGCTTGTATCTACTCTACATCTACACTCTTATAAAATACACTTAAAATACACTCTTATAAAAAACAGAGTTGGTGATGATGGTGTGCCTGCCATCCTGCAATATAGGCCATCCGATTTATATCTGACGGATAGGAAAGAAACTATGGCAATTTTGCAAAAAGGTACCCACACCGCTCTTCACATTTGCAAATAAGGCCTTCCCTCGTTCATCCTTTTCTCTCACAAGATAAACTAGTCATACAAATGCATCTTGATGTTACGTGCAACGCACGGGCATCTTGCTAGTAAGAATGAAAACAAACGACAAAAAAATATTTGGACGGTGGTTCGAAGTCATGACCGCGGGCACAGCGGACAAGGTGGCCTTGTATTGGTATGCTGAGCCGTCTGTTTTAAGTTTTAACACACAGGAGCTGGTGTGGTGATTATACACACACGCACGCATGCACACGAACTGCATGCACGCAACACTCACACAAACACATGCACCCATGCACGTAGGCAACACTCACACGTACACACGCAGCCACACACGCACGCAACACTCACACGCACACACACACACACACACGCATGCATGCACACACCAGTACACCACACCACCAACACACACTCTCACACTCAAGTGCTCAACCTACACGTGCATGCGCACACATTAGGCCCTGACAGACACATACACAACCAGGTGATTCCCGCGCACGGGTTGGAATCTTGTCGCGCCTGCGTAAATTTGTGTTTATCTGACCTTTTCCCTATGCGTACTGACAGGTGGGACCCACAAGGAACATGGTCAATTTAACTAGTCAACATGGCGCCACGCAGACTATTTGACCGGTCAACAGAGTGCAATCCGATGCTGAACCGTGAGCAAGTGACCGTATAATCACCGCAAAACATATATAGTGACTGTAATCAACTTATTCTGAAGTTCGGTGACCGTATTACACTTTTCTCTCTGTAGGCCCTCCAAAACTACATCTCTACATGTTCTCTCATGTTACATCTAACTAGCAAGATGCCCATGCGTTGCACAGAACATCAAGATGCATTTGTATGAGTAGTTTATCTTGTGGGAGAAAAGGATGAACGAGGGAAGGCCTTATTTGCAAATGTTGAGTGGGTGTGGGTATCTTTTTGCAAAATTTCCATTTTTCCTTCCTATCCGTCAGATATAAATCGGACGACTTATATTGCAGGATGGCAGACACACCATCATCACCAACTCTGCTTTTTATAAGAGTATAAGTAGAGACAACTATGAAATACAACACTACTACTACACTCTAACACAATAAATCATATGTGTTTTTAGTTTTACTAGATATCATATTGTTACTTAATTATTCAGTTTGCATACATCAAAATTGCCTTTGAAATGTATGGACAGTATCATCTACCGCGCGGGAAATATCCCGCCCTTTCCTGTTTAATCGGGTTTGTATCGATGGATCGTGCGAAACAGCAAAACTATAGTACTATACATTACACGTGATAGTTCACTGGGCCGTCGTGTCGTGTACTCCTTCGTTGTAAGAGTGGAGCACTCACTTTCATAAATCTTCTAGTCCCTTTCACCGACATGTGGGACATCAAGCTACCGGGTCCATGTGCCATACCGGAATACAGTGCATAGCAGCCGGGGTGAAGCACCCCAGTCATGGCGCCGGCGTAGTAATGAGCAATGAGGTGTCAAATCACAAAGCTGCACCTTTCCCGCAGTTAAGTTGGAGGGACGAAGTAATAATGCTAAAAAAAGAAGTTGGAGGGACGAAGCAACCATCATTTCACTCGTTGCTGAATCCGCTTCTCCCTCATCTTCTTCAACTTAACCACATGTTGCTTCTGCCGTTGTTCTGCCTCATGTGGGACGCGGATCGGCTTGGTAAAGCACTGACACGTGGGACCGCATGTTAGCAAACCGCCAGGACAACGTCCTCTAAAAATAAGAAACCTCCCTCGCCATCCGCGCGGAAAAATCACCTCCTTTTTACTAATCTTGATTCTATAATTTTTTAGATCAATATAATTGAGATTTGTATAGATAGCACACAAGAGCAAAACCAAGTGGTATGGTTAAGGGCATCCACAATGTGTAGCCAAATGTGAAAAATAGCTTTTGGCATCGTGGGAACCATTGTGGACGGTGTTGCCAAAGCCAAAAAGATGGAACCGAAGTTCCCTGATTGATTGATTTAAGGAATAGAAAAATGCAACGTCTCTCCTCTTTCTCCCATGCTTGGATGCATGTAGTACAGTATGAGCACAGAGTCTACTCCCCTGTCCCTTCTATCACAAATCACAAAGCAGTGAGGCGTCAAATCACAAAAGCACGGACAAAGCAACCATCATTTCACTATTCGCTGACTCCGCTTCTCCATCGTCTTCTTCGAGAAACCATCTCACCGCACTAAGCTGGACGGACGACGCTATTGTGTACTAGTAGTACTAGTACATTTACGCGTCCTTTGGTTCAACGGACTTCCTAGATGCAAATAAGGCGGTTGTCTCGGCTTGCAGGCGGCACTTGTGAATGACTTACCGTGGTCTCCCTCAAGGCCTCAATGGTGTTCTCCGTCAAACGCACTTCGCCAAACCACAACGTTCGAGATATCGTCGACGTCACCGCAATGGGGAAGGAAGTCAAATATAGTTACTACCTCCATTTTTTTGTACACAAGGCCACTATATCAAAATTACAATTTGCAAAAGGCCACCAACACTAATTGAGGCAAAATTGATGGGGTTTGCCTCGTACTAGCAACCAAGGACATTAATATCACCTGCATGCATGCAGAAGTGAGAAGGTTGGTTTGCATGGTGCTGCATTAATCAAGCGATGAGGAGTGAGATGGTTAGCTCTTTGGTCTTTGGAGAAAAAAATACGCATTAATTGACACGTAAAATGAGGATTTGTATCGATTAAATACCGCGAAGGAAAACCCAACCTTTCTTTTTTAACACTAGTACTCCTAGTACGTCCCGTTTGGGTCTAGGCCTAGCATTGCCATACTTCGCCACACATTTTTGCAAGCTTGCCAAAAGTTTTCAAAATGAGAAGGAGGTACACTTGAGCACGACTGTCGCGGTCGCACCGCACCCTCACACGATCGCTCCTACACACTGCGGTCGCACCGCACCCTCACACGGTCGCTCCTGCACGCCGCAAACCCAACCAAGGGAACCCACCCTCACTGACACGTGCTGTCGCATGTGAACAAACCAAACTCAGCCATCCTACCGCTGACACATAATTTTCGTTCATAGAGTATGTTTATCCAACCGCATGTTGGGGAGTATCCGTACGGCCCGTGCGGTGGTCTGTTGGCTGTTGGGGAAGAAGAAGAGGTGAGGAAGAAGGGTTAGGAGACGTAGGATATTCATCCAACCGCCTGAAATGGTAGACTGACCCAAGTCAGGTGACTTGCATAACAAACATATGTTTTTACACAGCAAAAGATCCATAAAAACAACAACATAAAGAAAAACTATCACTGCTCGCAGAACGAGACGGCCTCATCATCTTTGGCTGCCGGCACGAACCAACTGTAGTTGCTGACGTGTGTCTCTGCACTGTGGTTGTCCTCGGCCTCTAGCTACTCGTTCACGCGGAGCGTGCGGGCGCTCTGCACGGACGAGAGCACAGCCCGGTTTAAGTTGAGGACGTCCGGTTCCGCCTGCAGGAGGGCCTTGATGGCAGCGGCATTCGCGTGCTCCGCATCGAGTCGAGCCTCCGCCGCCCGGTTCAAGTCCAGGACATCCAGTTCCGCCTGCAGGAGGGCGTCAATGAGAGCGGCATCCGCGCGCTCCGCGTTGAGTTGAGACTTTGCCGCCCAGTTCAAGTCCAGGACGTCCGGTTCCGCCTGCAGGAGGGCCTTGATGGCAGCGGCATCCGCGCGCTCCACCTCAAGTTGAGCCTCCGCCGCCCGGTTCACATCCACGACATCCGGTTTCGCCTGCAGGAGAGCCTCGATGGCAGCGGCATGCACGCACTCCGCGTCGAGTTGAGCCTCTGCCTCCCAGCCCTCCTTTAGTATCGCCATGTTGAACCGCTGGTCCACCTGCACCATGGGGGACTCGGACGCCGGCACGAAGTCGACGTCCATCGTCTCATACCCATCGGGGGCCTTCTGCACCGCGACCTCCGCCATGAAAATTGGATCGGCTTCCTCCTCCTCGTAGATTGGCTCTAGAGAACTTGGGGATTGGCCCGCCGCAAAGCGATCTTGGGAACGGAAGTCTGTGGCGCCGACCACCGCCGTGATTTCTGCGCGGCGCTCCGGCATCAGCATCTTGTAGTAAGTGATCTTGCGGCGCACCATGGCTTTCTGGCGAACTAGGGGACGCTTGATGCGGGCAAGGGGATTGAAAGCTGGGGGAATGGGCTGGAGATTAGGTGTGGTTTTAGGGCAATGGCTGGCGTAGGCCGAGCAGCGAAGGTTCTGGTGTGAATAGTGGTCCCGGTGACGACCGGTCAATCGGTTTTGTCTGTACATCGCTCTTGTCGCGTTCGTGTTGTAGCTCGGCACGCTGGACCTCCACGTCGCTCACCGAATGGAACACGCTTTGTCTTGCATTTTTGTTCGCTTGTGGGACCGTAGTTGAGAGCAAACCGACGTCCCTCCCCCTCCCCCGCCCGCGTCATTTATTATACTACCACTCCCTCCATTTTATGCGGAGTAAATAAAAACAGAGGGAGTATACTATGGATGAGGATCACCTGACGTGGCCGAGCCCATCGAGTAACTGACATGCGGGGCCTAGCAAGCATGGGGTCCGCCAGTAAGTGACCGAAAGGGAGGGTAAGGCAGGGATACCTACGTCAGAGGATCCACTTCCACTACTACTCCCTCCTTCCATTTACTATACAGGGCCTAATGCGTTTTTCCAAGCTAACTTTGGCCAAATGTTAAAGTAATAATATATGACATGCAACTTACACAAAGCATACGGTCAAATTCTTATGTGAAAGGAGTTTCCAATGATATAATTTTCACATTATACATCTCATGTACTATTAATCTTGTCAATAGTCAAATGTGGTTTTGAAAATGCATTAGAGCATGGTTAATAATATAGCCAGTCGATGGCTATGAGGGACTGCCATGTCATCTATAGCCATCATCTATTATATGCACTCATACGGTAGTGTGGGCTATAAGGTTCGCTATTTTCCGCAAAAAAGGTTGGCTATTGTATTAGTACTTTTTTCCATCTCCTCTCTATCTCTTTCTTCATATCTATTGTATTTAACTAGGAATGCGTATATAGCTAGGCTCTTGCATGAGAGCTCACTCCCCTTACTTTTTCACATCTCTCTCCTCCACATAGGCCCTATATAAATGGAAGGAGGGAATACTACTATGAGCACTGCATACTCTAGTACAGATGTTGTCAGTACTCCACGTGTACTATTGGACAGGGAGCTTAAAAAAGTTACTATTGGACTGGCTATACGTGGCGAAATCCTAGTAGGAAGAGCATGTGCGAGAACAAGCACATTCACGTGGTTGAAAACAAATTGGAAACCATCTAGGAGTATGTACGAATCTAACAATATTGATTGGGCGTTGTTGAATGTTCATACTTTTTTGATCAAAGTAGAGATACTTTGACTACACATAAAACTTATATGTAAACTACAAAGGATAGGAGGGAGTATATTGTACGTTCAAAAATGAAACGAACATTGAATACCCTTTATATATGATTTGCGGATGCTATGATCACCGGTTCAAAATTTTGAATCCGCCTTAGGTATCACGTGCCCCCACTCGTTCTCTCTCGATTTCATCTCGGGGTCCGGCGATCGATTGAAAGAGGACTAGGGTGGGTACATGCGAATGATACTTGTTGGAATGTTCAAATGAGGCATGCGGGAGGATGGACTCGACCGGAGGGCGACAGGATCGAGGGAGAAGAGGGTTGGAGAGGAATGAGAAATAAGCAAATGCCACATGATTATACTTGAACGGCTCAAATAAACAACAAGTTGTCTCGCTTGGCCTACATAGTGAAAGGCCTAATGTGCAACACGGAGCACTAACGCTCGAATATGGCTGGGAAAACAGGGAAACCGACATTTGGGGCACACCCGTCGGGACGACGTAGCGCAGACTAGTCCAATGGAGGACCTGGCCCACGACCTCCTCGCCAACCGACAACCGTTCATGTGGGTCGTTGGGGCCAACAACGTGGCGCAGCTCCAGCACTGCCTCTGGACACGGTGACCGCGGTGAGCGACACTCTCACATCATCGCTAGACACGGTCGGTTTCAGTGTGCCGAGGGTGGCGTTAGTGCTGTGGCACGACCAACACCCCATCAAAGCATTGGGTAGCCAAAATTTTGGTTGAGGTATTGGTTGCCCATGATTTGGCTGACATTGGCAAGAAAAATGAACTAGAGTTGGTATGCCAAAAAAATTGGGTCTTGGGAAAAATGAACTAGATTGGTCTTTGTTTGGATGGTTGCCATTTTTTTGGTAAGGTGCACTTTGGCCACAATCCAAACACACCCCAACACCCGTCTCGTCGAGGATGCACGGGGCACCGCGACGCATCCGCGGAGTGGTGTAGCGCGGCCAACTGCATCCTTAGGACCTCAGACCATGCCATGTCGTCTTGCTTTTTCAACGACATGTGGGGATCGCATGTGAGCAAAGGGCATCTCCAATGTTGCCACGACCGCAACTTACTACCCTGGCACACCAAAACCCTCGTTCCTCGCGCTGTCGCACGGTGCGTTCCCAGTCAGCGCCAGCTGCCCGCATTCATGCCATCCGTTCGTATGTCGTCATTAAGAGGCTCGGTGCCCGAGGAACTAACTCTGGCGACTTAATGACGCACCCGGACGCTTGGCCTCACCGGAATGCGCAACTTAAAGTGGCAACGCCTAGCTAACCTCCACACCATAGCGCATTGTCCTCCTACATGGCACCACATCCTCCATGAGCGCAAGTGCGAGTGCTGTGCGGGAGAGCTTGTCTTCGGGGATGAAGCTCGAGGTCGCCGCCCTCGCTCAAGTCGCCTCTCGCGACGCAATAGTGGTGTAGCCGGACGCGGACGCGACCGCACAAGTGGTGGCTACGCCGGCGGCCGACGATGGTAGCACCTTCAGCCACGCGTCCTACTTGCCGCTGTCCAACGTCCGACACCGCCAAGGTCGGGGACTCCTGCGAGGATGATTAGGGCATGGGAGGCGGCAGGGCCTAGTGTGCCAACTGGCCGATCACTGTCCCGTGTTCTACTCTTCCTCGCCGGAGACTGCACCTTCACTTCATGGGTCTTGAACCCCTCCCCCGTACATAAAGATCGCAGATGGAGGACGTCAGTCGCCACCGTAGAATAGGTTCAGGGTCGGGTTTCTTTTTATTTTTCTGTCCGGTAAAAGTTCGAAATGTAATGAAAATCTGCCGTGTTTGCATTAATCTCGGTCGGTGTATATGAACTTTCACAATAATATAGTATATTGTAGGAGTACTAGCAAGATGCCCGTGCGTTGCATGGAAGATCAAGATCTTGTGGGAGAAAAGGATGAACAAGGAGTGCGGGTAAATTGTCATAGTTTCCTTCCTATCCGTTAGATATAGATCGGACGACCTATATTGCAGGATGACAGGCACACCATCATCACCAACTCTGCTTTTTATTGAACCGAGACAAATCTAACATGCGAAGTAAAATAAACACATAGGATCTATGCATACACAATTTATCCTAGGCACTCCAATAGTACGTCCACTACACATTCACGCATTTCACATCTTTCTACATCTACGGGAACCTACGAAAGGGTTAACGTAAATTGCCTCTCTCTCTCCTCCCCTGATTTTCATGGTGGTGGGCCCCTCCCTCCCCCCAATCTACAATCAACAGCTCACACGTTTCACATTATGTTAATTATGTAATTGGGATTACGTAGGTGTAGCATTACTCGTCCTTAAAAACCCAACTAAGCCAACCTCCCAACATATCGCACGGGAAAAGACCCGGCCGCGCCATTTTAGTCGGGATTACCGGATTACTAGTACTCTAGTAGTAGTATCGATGGATCGCGCGAAGCAACAAGTTTTTTTTGAGGGGGCAAAGCACCTAGTTTAAAATGAAAAAGGCGGTACACTCACAGCACTCCTGTCGCGGTCGCATTGCACCCCACACACGTTCGGTCCTGCACACGGCTCACGCAAATGGAACGCGCTTCGGCTTGCCTCTTCACTAACACGTGGGACTGCACATGGAGAAACTGACCATGCACCAAACTCCCCCCGCCCACCGCGCAAAAATCCTCCCCCGCACCCCACCCAAAAATTCCCCCCAAATCCGATTCAACCGACCTTCGGCCAACTAGCCAATAATATTCCCGAACCCCCCCCCCCGTCCCCCTCCACTCCATTCGCTCTGCAAAAGCCGCCCTCCCCGCCGCGCCGATACGTCGGCGCCGCGGTTCATCGAGGGGACGCACGACGATCCTCTCACTCCCACAGTACGCTCTCGTAGACTGCCGTCCTCTAGCCGCGCCACCACCGCTGGCTATGTTCTTGTGGAGGTGCACGGCGGTCAGCACCGCCACTGCTGGCAACGTTCGTGTGGAGACACAAGGCGGTCAGCTTCTCCCATGGTACGCACATTCTAGACTGAGGCCCCATTCATGTCGGTGTAGCGCTGAATGTTAGCTGATAGACGCTGTTAATCTCATTGTTTGCCAAGTAGTTTACAGTCAATATGCTCTGCTTAAGAAGCTTCCTTGCCCTGTTCTGCACTCAATCTGCTTAGCTGAGATGGCATGCCAAGGCCGATTAGTTGCTAAAATATCCTGCCATATATTTATTGTGACGTAGATTGCCATGGTCTAGTAGCCAATCTGTTAGGTGAAATAGCACTACACCGTTTTATACTCGATCTTTGTTGCTGCGATGGCCTTCGATAGTTCGATGGCTGTGTGCTCGGCCTCATTGACTGCTGAAACAACCTGCCATAATTTAGTACTCAAATCTGTTTGCTGAATTAGCTTTACATATATTTCGTTACTTAGATCTGCTCGTCTAAATATCTTGCCATAGCTTTAGACATCGACCTAGGTATTTTTTTCTGGACTTCATAAGAAAGCATATATGTTTTTCTGTAATATCTAGTAGAAGAACTAATTTGTATGTCTAACAGATGGACAGGACTTGGATAACTTCTACTCGAAGATTCCCCACTGCATATGTCGAGGGGGTTGAAAACTTCATGAACTTTATCAGAGTTGAGTATGGTGGTCCGAAATCAGATGTGCTCTGCCCGTGTAGCAGTTGTATGAATTCAGTTACAAGACCCTAGTTAACTGTGCAAAAATCATCTACACTTGTATGGGATGTCGGTCACATATACTAGGTGGGTTCATCATGGTGAAACTGTGAACGTCAATGTTATTGACTACGTGGAAGCAGCAGATCACCATCTGGATCTGCCTGATGCTCAGGTGGAAGAGGAGGAGGAGGTGGTGGTGGCGGAGCCAGTGAGTTTGACCAACATTAAAACAATGCTACGAAATGCTCGTGCATTCCGTGAACTTTCACCTGCAGAAGAAAAACGGTGGGCCCGCATGTTGGAACAATGCAACATGGCTGTCACCCCAGGAAATGAGCTGTCAGTATTCTCAGCTATGGTCACCTTTCTTTAGGTGAAGACATCTGAGCGGATGAGCAACAAATCATTCGATGCGATGTTGGCTGCTTTCCGCAAATCTTTCCCAGATGCGTTTAAGCTGCCACACACCTACAATAAAATGAAGAATTTCCTTCGTGCAGTTGGAATTGGATATGATATGATCCATGTTTGTAAGAATAATTGTGTTCTGTTCCGGAAGGATTATGCCAACTTAAGTGAATGCCCTAAATGCAAATCATCAAGATGGAAAATGGTGATGCTGTGAAGAGGATTCCTCATAATGTTCTGAGAGATTTTCCAATTATACCAAGATTGCAGAGGTTGTTTCATGATGCTGAAACAAGAGAGGATGTACTGTGGCATTCTAGGAACCAGGAGTACAGAGATCAGACCATAATGAGCCATCCATCTCATTGTAGTGAGTGGAAAAGCTTCAATCATAAACACAAAAAGTTTGCTGCTGACCCGAGAAACATTAGACTTGGCTTAGCTTCAGATGGATTTAACCCATTTGGCCACCAGAGCGCCACATATAGCATGTGGCCAGTGCTTGTTATCCCTTACAACATGCCTCCAAATGTCTGCACCAAAGAATCAAACTACATGATGGCCTTTCTCATCCCAGGTCCAAAAGTCCTCGAAAGGATTTTGATTTGTTCATGGAGCCTCTTGTGGAGGAACTTCAACAGCTATGGAGGGGTGTTCTCCCTCGAGACCTATATAGCAGCCCAGCAGCTGATTTCTTTCTGTGTGCTGTTATAATTTGGTGCATCCATGATTATCCGGCTTTGGGCACTATGTCAGGGCGAACTACACATGGTTACAATGCATGTGTTCGCTGTGACAGGAATCAGCTGTCATACGCAATACTTAGCAAGATTTGTTACATTGGACACTGCCTTTTCCTTGCCAAGGACAAACCGCATCCTAGAAAAAACCAAAGACATGTGTTCAATGCTGTAGCGACCAGACCTCAACCAGTCTGATCTTTGTGCTAAGTGTCATCCCTGGATCAGTAATGCTGACACCACACAGTACTTGGAGGATTTATAACAGAGTAGCAACCACACACTTATAATATCGAATGTCTCAAAAGAGAACTTATTGAAATAAATATGGCTTAAGGCCATCTAAAAACGATAACAACGGAAGGCTTGGAAGATAAGCGAGTCCATCAACTCCATCGGCATCACTGAGTATAGAACCACGACCTAAAAGCACCTTACTCGTCGTCTGAAAAGTCTACAACATGAAACGTTGCAGCCCGAAAACGGGTCAACACATGGAATATGCTGGCAAAGGTAACACATAGAGAATAACAATGGAATAAGCTACACTACATGCAATTTGGCTGGTGTAAAAGCTCTATGGTTACAGTTTTGCATAAAGCCAATTTTTCCCTACTGCAAAGGAATAAATTTAATTAACTATCATGGTGGTTGTTAAACATTGAGAATGGTTGACAGCATTCTCAATCCCAATTAAAAGTACTCATCAAACCCAACAATATTAGATTAAAGTAACATGATGAGATTCACATGATATCCAGGTACTAGATACTCAAAACGTCCATAACCGGGGACACGGCTAATCATGATTAGTTTGTACACTCTGCAGAGGTTTGCGCACTTTTCCCCACAAGACTCGATCTCCTCCGTTTGATTCCTCACACTACATGATGTTTGAGAAACGGATGACCGAGACATAGTCTTTCAGAAGCGCTAGCACCTTACATGTGGGTAGACCGGTACACCTACTTTCCCCTACATCTGCTAGTCTACCCGTAAGAGTTCGCACGACTTAATCAACTATGCCAGAGCCTATAATGGCTTGTGGCTGCACACGTAAGTTTCTAGTTTGAATAATCTCATGATCCCTTTGAGCCTGGGTGGTGGTCCGAAGAAATACAGCCAAGTCCTGATAGAAACCATGTGCCTCAATCCACCCAGATGTGTGTTTAAGTTGCCACCTTAAATAAACCATTGATTAACAATCTCACATCTGTCATGGATACACTCACCCAATCCACGTCTAATAGCATAGCATGGCATAATAAGCAAACGTAGAAGTAACTCCGAGGGGTTTGAAAATAAAACAGGTAATAGGTACTACCTCATCTACTTCCCATCCCACAATTTAATTAGATCCTAATCATGCAATTGTTTGAGGATTGGTCTAATGCATAAAAACTGGGTAGTAGAGAAGGTATGATCAAAGTGTTACTTGCCTTGCTGATGATCTGCAAAACCTAGAGACTCGAAGTAACAGGCGGCGCACTCCGGGTATTCTATCGCAGACAAACAAACAAACAAACATACAATAAGTACTCATCTAATGCACTGGTAAAACTCGAATAAAATATGTAACCAGAATGTTCAACTTAAGAACTCCGGTTTGCAAAAAGAACCAAATCAAACAAAGCAACGAAAGTCAAACGGCGAAAGAAAATAGTTTCGTTTTACTAATCTGGATGTAAGTAAAATTTTACAGAAGCAAAAACTTGTTTAAGTTGATTATTCGGAACGAGGGTTTCGAGACGAAACTCCAGGCGCTTGAATCGCCTGATTCCGATAAACGAGCGAAAAGTTATACTAAAACGAAAATCGGATCTGGAATCGCGATCAGAAAAATCGCGGATTAAATCCGAGAAAAAGAAAAACGATGAACAGGCTAAGGAACGAATGTTCGTTGACTAAACAGATCTGACGAATACGTTCGTTAAAACGAACGAACGAGCGACCGCTCGCTATTTAACCGAACCGAAAAATAAAACCGATCTAAAAAACAAAAAAAAACAAAGAAAAAACCGCTCGATTTTTTTATAAAAAAAACCGGCGACACGCGAATCGAGGCGGCGGCGAACCTCGGGTGGCGGGGTCGGCTGGCGGCAGCGGCGGCTGGCGGCGGCGCGGCGCGGCGGCGGCGGCGGATCTGGCGGCGCGGCGGCTAGGGTTTCGGCGAAGTGGGCCGGCGGCGGCTGCGGGCTGGCGGGGCGGGCGACTGGGCCTGGGGGGCTCGGGGCGGCGCTATTTAAAGGCGCCCCCGGGCGGAGTCCCGCTCGGGCACGGCCCGTAGGTCGGTTGCGTTTTTTTATTTTTTTAAATAATTCCGCGTAGAAGAAAAAAATAAAAAGAAATACTAAACGGACTCCAAAAATCCTGAAATAAATTTTCCCCGGCTTCTAAAATCAAGCCAGACAAGATGAACATTTATTTGGGGCCTAAGTGCAATTTTGAAAAACGCACATTTTTCCTAAATTCAAATAAAAGGCGAAAAACTTCCAAAATAAAAATTATTTGATTTTTTATTAAATCTTCATTATTTCTTTATTTTGGGAAAGTCATTTTATTCCCTCTCTGAATTTTTGGTAGTAGAAATAATTGAAGATAAAATAAATAAAATCAATGATCCTATTTTCAAAATTTGAGAAAAACTCAAATAAGAAAATAACGAAATCCCCAACTCTCTCCGAGGGTCCTTGAGTTGCATAGAATTTCTAGGATCGAGCCAAAGATGCAACAAAATATGATATGCAATGATGATCTATGTATAACATTCCAAATTGAAAATTTGGGATGTTACAAACCTACCCCCCTTAAGATGAATCTCGCCCTCGAGATTCGGGTTGGCTAGCAAATAGGTGAGGGTGGTCCTTGAGCAGATCTTCCTCTCGCTCCCAGGTGGCTTCCTCCTCGGTGTGGTGGCTCCACTGAACTTTGCAAAACTTGATAACCTTACTGCGGGTAACTCGACTGGCATAATCCAGAACTCTAACTGGTTTCTCCTCATAAGTAAAATCATCCTTCAACTGAATTGCTTCTAGTGGCACAGTATCTCTGAGTGGTATATCGGCTATTTCTGCGTGACACTTCTTCAACTGTGAAACATGGAACACATCGTGAACTCCTGACAATCCCTCAGGTAATTCCAACTTGTACGCTACTTCTCCCATGCGTTCCAAAACCTTGTATGGCCCCACAAAACATGGTGCTAACTTTCCTTTAACTCCAAAGCGCTTAACTCCTCGTAGCAGAGATACTCGAAGATAAACTCTGTCTCCGACTTCGTGTTCTGTCTCCTTGCGTTTTGAATCTGCATAGCTCTTCTGCCTTAACTGAGCTACCTTGAGCCTGTCGCGGATCAACTTTACTTTCTGTTCAGACTCCTTAATCAAATCCGGTCCAAACAACTGGCGGTCTCCAACCTCATCCCACAACAACGGGGTTCTGCACCTCCTTCCGTACAAGGCTTCGAAAGGGGCCATCTTCAAACTGGATTGATAACTGTTGTTGTAAGAAAACTCCGCGTATGGCAAGTTGTCATCCCAACTAGATCCATAATCCAACACACAAGCTTTAAGCATATCCTCCAAAATCTGATTGACTCTCTCGGTCTGTCCATCTGTCTGCGGATGGAAAGCTGTGCTAAACTCCAGCCTGGTTCCCAATGTTTCGTGCAATTGCTTCCAGAACTTCGAGGTGAATTGGGTTGCTCTATCTGATACGATACTCCTCAGAACTCCATGCAAACATACAATCCTTGTCATGTATATCTTAGCCAATTTGGCACCGCTGTAGGTAGTCTTTACTGGAATGAAATGAGCTACCTTCGTCAAGCGATCGACAACAACCCAAATCGAGTCATAGCCTGAACGAGTCCTGGGCAATCCCGTGATGAAATCCATGCCTAGTTTGTCCCACTTCCATTCGGGTATAGGCAATGGCTACAACAATCCGGCTGGCTTTTGATGTTCTGCCTTCACCCTCTGACATACATCACAAACTGCTACATACTCTGCAATATCCTTCTTCATTCCGGTCCACCAGAAAGTTTCCTTCAAATCCAAATACATCTTGGTATTCCCGGGGTGAATCGAATATGGTGAATCATGTGCCTCTTGCAGAATCAACCTCCTGATCTCTGGGTCATTGGGCACATAAACACGGTCCTCAAATCATAGGGTATCGTACTCATCCTCACGAAATCCCTTAGCCTTTCCTTCGTTCATTTTCTCCTTTATAGAGGCAACTTCCTTATCTGTCTTTTGAGCTTCTCAGATTTTACCCATCAATGTAGACTGAATCTCCATTGCTGCAACATAGCCTCTCGGAACTATTTCCAAACATAGATCATGAAGATCCTCGGCTAACTCCTTGGGTATTCCTCCCATCATTAGTGTATTGACGTGGCTCTTATGGCTCAACACGTCTGCTACAACGTTAGCCTTCCCGGGGTGATAATGCAATCTCATATCATAATCCTTAATAAGCTCCAACCATCTCCTCTGCCTGAGATTTAACTCCTTCTGCGTGAAGATGTACTTCAAACTCTTATGATCCGTGTACACCTCACAATGATTTCCAATGAGAAAATGTCTCCATGTTTTCAGTGCGTGCACTACGGCTGCTAATTCCAAATCATGAGTAGCATAATTCAACTCATGAGGCTTAAGCTGTCGTGAAGCATACGAAACAACTCTTCCCTCCTGCATAAGCACTGCTCCAAGTCCTCGACGTGAAGCGTCGCAATACACTTCATAATCCTTAGTCTGGTCTGGCAGAATTAATACTGGTGAGGTAACCAAATGTTTCTTCAACTCCTGGAAACTAGCCTCACACTCCTCAGTCCAAATGAACTTAGTATCCTTCTTCAACAACTCTGTCATAGGCTTCGCAATCTTCGAGAAATTCTCAATAAATCTCCGGTAGTATCCTGCGAGTCCAAGGAAACTTCTGATCTCTCCAACTGTTGTTGGTGCTTCCCAGTTTGTCACAGTGACAACTTTAGTGGGGTCTACGGCAATACCTTCTCCGGATATAACATGTCCGAGAAATCCAACTTCCTTCAACCAAAACTCACACTTGCTGAACTTGGCGTATAGCTGATGTTCTCTGAGCTTCTCGAGTACCAAACGCAAGTGTTCCTTATGTTCCTCTTCATTCTTCGAGTAAACCAAAATATCATCAATGAACACCATGACGAACTTATCCAAAAACTCCATAAACACCTTGTTCATCATGTTCATAAAATAGGCTGGGGCGTTAGTCAGACCAAATGACATAACAGTATACTCATACAGCCCATACCCGGTGGTAAAAGCCGTCTTCGGTATATCTTGCTCCGAATCTTCAACTGATGGTATCCTAATCGCAAATCGATCTTGGAAAACACCTTAGCTCCTTGCAACCGATCAAACAGATCATTGATCATTGGTAGTGGGTACTTGTCCTTGATGGTTACTTCATTCAATCCGCGATAATTGACAACCATTCTTAACGATCCATCCTTCTTTTCCACCAGAAGTACTGGCGATCCCCAAGGCGAAGAACTTGGGCGAATAATACCTTTATCCAACAACTCCTTGATCTGCATCTTAATTTCCTCAAAATCTTGGGCCGGCATCCTGTACGGTCTCTTGGATATAGGTCCAGTGCCTGGCAGTAGTTCAATTAAGAACTCAATGTCCCTATCCGGTGGCATGCCTGGCAACTCTTCTGGAAATACATCGGGGAAATTCCTTACCACTGGTACTTCCTCCTGCACAACTCCTGATAAGGAATTTACATGTGCTCTTCTTGGCTCATGCCGTGATACATACTTGATTTTTCTTCCTTCTGGTGTCATAAGCAAAATCGACTTACTGGCGCAATCAATGTTCCCTCCATACATTGATAGCCAATCCATACCAAGAATTACATCCAAACCTTGGGATTCCAATATAATTAAATCCGCTGGGAAAACATGCCTGCCTATACTTAATGGCACCTGAAAGCATCCTTGACTGACCATAAACTCAGCTCCCGGTGAACTCACTAGCATAGGTGTCTTAAGAGTCTTAGTGGGCAGGCTAAACTTATTCACAAATCCCCTTGATATGTATGAATGCGATGCACCAGTCTCAAAAAGAACAACTGCAGTAAATGCCTTAACCAAAAACTTACCTATTACTGCGTCTGGCTGAGCTTCAACCTCCTCCATGGTAACGTGGTTCACTTGCCCCCTGTTGAAAGGGTTCGGCTTCTTTCCTGAGCTTCCATTGCCATTTCCATTTTGAGCTTCTGGGCAATCATTTGCATAATGCCCAGTCTTACGGCACTTATAACAAGTGATATGACTCAGGTCTGCCTTGGATGGTGTTGACGGGTTGGTGCGGCTTTGTCCATTGCTTCCTCCATTCCCGTTTCCATTCTTTGCACCATTATGATTGTGCGAGCTACCTCCTCCATGAGTATGCTGAAAATGTCCCCCTGACTTTGGGGTAAAACGTGGCTTCTGCTGAGCTCCAGAATTGTACTTCCCCTGTGCATACTTCCTCTTACGATTGTCAATCTGCTGCTGCTTCCCCTCAATCATAAGAGCACGATCTACTAACTCCTGGTAGTTATTGAAAGTGGCTACCATCAACTGCATGCTCAGCTCATCATTCAGTCCTTCTAGAAACTTCTCCTGCTAGCTGCATCCAAAGCAACGTCATCTGGGGCATAACGTGCTAGCTTACTAAAATCATCCACATACTGGCCAACTGTCCGTCCTTCTTGGCGTAAGTTGCGAAACTCACGCTTCTTCATGGCCATAGCTCCTGCTGAAACATGGGCAGTATGAAAAGCTTGCTGAAACTGATTCCATGTGACAGTGTCTACAGGGTAAGTGGCTGTAAAATTCTCCCACCATGTTGCTGCGGGTCCGTCAAGCTAGTGTGCGGCAAACTTCACCTTTTCTCCATCCGTGCATCCTGCAGTGGTCAACTCCCTCCCTATCTTACGGAGCCAATCATCTGCTACTATCGGCTCGGTGCTACTGGAAAACACTGGCAGATTCAACCTTAAGAAACGTGCCAGATGGTCAACAGGTGGTGGTGGTGGTGGGTTGTTGTTGTTGTTGCCTTGGTTCTGTACCAATGTTTGAATCAAGGTATTCTGCTGCTGAATCAACTGAGTGATCTCTGGCGGAAAAACAAACTCGGGGTCGCGTCTCGGAGGTATCTGAGGGTTTAAAGGGGAGAGTTTAGAATAGAATGAGGTCTAGTGGGATAACACTACCCATATGCACATGAGACAAAACACACAATATCATTCCAAACAATTCAAACAAGGGCATACGACGGTCTAACTATCGTTACAAAAGGGCTTGGACTAAAACTAATTAAATGGTGGAAAATTCTACTACTGTTATGGTGGTCAACTAGAAAAACTGCTCCGATGAAGATTCCATGATATCTACTCCAGCTTCATCAACATAGTCATCATCGCTGTCATCGGGATCCGAGTCGGTGTCGTCGATGATGATATAATTATCTGGGCAAGTAGGTTCATCCTCTTCCTCTCTGGGTGCTGATCCTCCCATGAATACTCCAATCTTCAACTTAAGGTCACCATTCTGTCTTACTAGAGCGACGATTTCTTCCATATAGTTTTTACGTGTAGCCTTGAGTTCTGCTTCTAGCTCCTTGATCCTGGTCATAGCCTTCTGTAGTTCCTCCATATCTGTGCACATTTGATTCTCCTGGCGTCGGATGTGTTGGTTTAACTTCTGAATATAAGCTGCGATTGATCTGTCCCTCCTGGTGGTGATCATCTCCCAATGCTCATCTTGGCGCCCACAAATCTGGTAGATAGTATTCTTGAGGTCGTTGTGGTAAACTTCTCCAATCTGTCCCATGGCGATGTGAGCTGCCATGCTTTTTCCTAGGCTCCATGTTGGTACATCAAAGGTAAACTCTATTGGCTCCGTGACTGGTGCAAATGTCCTTCTTGGAATGTTGACTTGAATCCTCTAGCGCTCCTCTTCGGGTAAAGTGGCGTTGAAAGTACCGGTGAAGCTTGGTACTCCTATGTTTAGGTATCTAGTGGCTTCCTTCAAGTGACATCCAAAAGGTGAATTCTCATCTGGTTGTGCGAACTTGATCCTTGCATCCGCCATCCTAAGGAATAGAAAAGATGAGGAATCAGAAATGAGAAGAAAGAGTAGTGATCTAGGGCTTTAGCTTAGTGGCCGTGTCCTACAGTCAGCGTGTGCTCCGATACCACCTTGTAGCGACCAGACCTCAACCAGTCTGATCTCTGTGCTCAGTGTCATCCCTGGATCAGTAATGCTGACACCACACAGTACTTGGAGGATTTATAACAGAGTAGCAACCACACACTTATAATATCGAATGTCTCAAAAGAGAACTTATTGAAATAAATATGGCTTAAGGCCATCTAAAAACGATAACGGCGGAAGGCTTGGAAGATAAGCGAGTCCATCAACTCCAACGGCATCACTGAGTATAGAACCACGACCTAAAAGCACCTTACTTGTCGTCTGAAAAGTCTGCAACATGAAACGTTGCAGCCCGAAAACGGGTCAGGACATGGAATATGCTGGCAAAGGTAACACATAGAGAATAACAATGGAATAAGCTACACTACATGCAATTTGGCTAGTGTAAAAGCTCTATGGTTACAGTTTTGCATAAAGCCAGTTTTTCCCTACTGCAAAGGAATAAATTTAATTAACTATCATGGTGGTTGTTAAACATTGAGAATGGTTGACAGCATTCTCAATCCCAATTAAAAGTACTCATCAAACCCAACAATATTAGATTAAAGTAACATGATGAGATTCACATGATATCCAGGTACTAGATACTCAAAACGTCCATAACCGGGGACACGACTAATCATGATTAGTTTGTACACTCTGCAGAGGTTTGCGCACTTTTCCCCACAAGACTCGATCTCCTCCGTTTGATTCCTCGCACTACATGATGTTTGAGAAACGGATGACCGAGACATAGTCTTTCGGAACCGCTAGCACCTTACATGTGGGTAGACCGGTACACCTACTTTCCCCTACATCTGCTAGTCTACCCGTAAGAGTTCGCATGACTTAATCAACTATGCCAGAGCCCATAATGGCTTGTGGCTGCACACGTAAGTTTCTAGTTTGAATAATCTCATGATCCCTTTGAGCCTGGGTGGCGGTCCGAAGAAATACAGGCAAGTCTTGATAGAAACCAGGTGCCTCAATCCACCCAGATGTGTGTTTAAGTTGCCACCTTAAATAAACCATTGATTAACAATCTCACATCTGTCATGGATACACTCACCCAATCCACATCTACTAGCATAGCATGGCATAATAAGCAAACGTAGAAGTAACTCCCAGGGGTTTGAAAATAAAACAGGTAATAGGTACTACCTCATCTACTTCCCATCCCACAATTTAATTAGATCCTAATCATGCAATTGTTTGAGGATTGGTCTAATGCATAAAAACTGGGTAGTAGAGAAGGTATGATCAAAGTGTTACTTGCCTTGCTGATGATCCGCAAAACCTAGAGACTCGAAGTAACAGGCGGCGCACTCCGGGTATTCTATCGCAGACAAACAAACAAACAAACATACAATAAGTACTCATCTAATGCACTCATAAAACTTGAATAAAAGATCTAACCAGAATGTTCAACTTAAGAACTCCGGTTTGCAAAAAGAACCAAATCAAACAAAGCAACGAAAGTCAAACGGCGAAAGAAAATAGCTTCGTTTTACTAATCTAGATCTAAGTCAAATTTTATAGAAGCAAAAACTTGTTTAAGTTGATTATTCGGAAAGAGGGTTTCGAGACGAAACTCCAGGCGCTTGAATCGCCTGATTTCGATAAACGAGCGAAAAGTTATACTAAAACGAAAATCGGATCTGGAATCGCGATCAGAAAAATCGCAGATTATATCCGAGAAAAAGAAAAACGACGAACAGGCTGACGAACGAACGTTCATTTACTAAACAGATCTGACGAATACATTCGTTAAAACGAACGAATGAGCGAACGCTCGCTATTTAACCGAACCGAAAAATAAAACCGATCTAAAAAACAAAAAAAAACAAAGAAAAAACCGCTCAGTTTTTTTTTATAAAAAATCGGCGACACGCGAATCAAGGCGGCGGCGAACCTCAGGCGGCGGGGTCGGCTGGCGGCGGCGGTGGCTCCGGCGAAGTCGGCGGCTCCGGCGGCGGCGGCTGGCG